>NC_090755.1:54069851-54079851 GCF_036898095.1 Palaemon carinicauda | reverse complement strand
CCTTCTGTAATTGCTAATGTAAATCGTCCCATTAAAGTACACCATATACGTTCCTGCGTGTGACCCAAATTACCACTCCGTTCCCCGAGGAGAGTAGCGCCGGAAGTGCATCTTGTTTACTTGGGTATCTTTGCAGCGTTCCTTCGGCCCATAGCTGCACTTCCCTTATTTTCTTCTACTTTTATCTCCATTCTTGCTTCCCTTTTTTTCCATCGTGCTATCCATCCTCTTCTAACTTTTGCTTCAGTGTGTGTAAATTTTGACCCTACATCCACTCCATCCTCTTCTAACTTTTGCTTCAGTGTGGCTAAATTTTGACCCTACATCCACTCCATCCTCTTTTAACTTTTGCTTCAGTGTGGCTAAATTTTGACCCTACATCCACTCCATCCTCTTTTAACTTTTGCTTCAGTGTGACTAAATTTTTACCCTACATCCACTCCATCCTCTTCTAACTTTTGCTTCAGTGTGTGTAAATTTTGACCCTATATCCACTCCATCCTCTTTTAACTTTTGCTTCAGTGTGACTAAATTTTGACCCTACATCCACTCCATCCTCTTCTAACTTTTGCTTCAGTGTGTGTAAATTTTGACCCTACATCCACTCCATCCTCTTTTAACTTTTGCTTCAGTGTGACTAAATTTTGACCCTACATCCACTCCATCCTCTTCTAACTTTTGCTTCAGTGTGTGTAAATTTTGACCCTACATCCACTCCATCCTCTTTTAACTTTTGCTTCAGTGTGGCTAAATTTTGACCCTACATCCACTCCATCCTCTTTTAACTTTTGCTTCAGTGTGACTAAATTTTTACCCTACATCCACTCCATCCTCTTCTAACTTTTGCTTCAGTGTGACTAAATTTTTACCCTACATCCACTCCATCCTCTTCTAACTTTTGCTTCAGTGTGACTAAATTTTTACCCTACATCCACTCCATCCTCTTCTAACTTTTGCTTCAGTGTGACTAAATTTTGACCCTACATCCACTCCATCCTCTTTTAACTTTTGCTTCAGTGTGACTAAATTTTTACCCTACATCCACTCCATCCTCTTCTAACTTTTGCTTCAGTGTGACTAAATTTTTACTCTACATCCACTCCATCCTCTTCTAACTTTTGCTTCAGTGTGACTAAATTTTTACCTTACATTCACTCCATCCTCTTCTAACTTTTACTTCAGTGTGATTAAATTTTTACCCTACATCCACTCCATCCTCTTCTAACTTTTGCTTCAGTGTGGCTAAATTTTGACCCTACATCCACTCCATCCTCTTTTAACTTTTGCTTCAGTGTGACTAAATTTTGACCCTACATCCACTCCATCCTCTTTTAACTTTTGCTTCAGTGTGACTAAATTTTTACCCTACATCCACTCCATCCTCTTCTAACTTTTGCTTCAGTGTGACTAAATTTTTACCCTACATCCACTCCATCCTCTTCTAACTTTTGCTTCAGTGTGACTAAATTTTTACTCTACATCCACTCCATCCTCTTCTAACTTTTGCTTCAGTGTGACTAAATTTTTACCTTACATTCACTCCATCCTCTTCTAACTTTTGCTTCAGTGTGGCTAAATTTTGACCCTACATCCACTCCATCCTCTTCTAACTTTTGCTTCAGTGTGATTAAATTTTTACCTTACATTCACTCCATCCTCTTCTAACTTTTACTTCAGTGTGATTAAATTTTTACCCTACATCCACTCCATCCTCTTCTAACTTTTGCTTCAGTGTGACTAAATTTTTACCTTACATTCACTCCATCCTCTTCTAACTTTTACTTCAGTGTGATTAAATTTTTACCCTACATCCACTCCATCCTCTTCTAACTTTTGCTTCAGTGTGGCTAAATTTTGACCCTACATCCACTCCATCCTCTTTTAACTTTTGCTTCAGTGTGGCTAAATTTTGACCCTACATCCACTCCATCCTCTTTTAACTTTTGCTTCAGTGTGACTAAATTTTTACCCTACATCCACTCCATCCTCTTCTAACTTTTGCTTCAGTGTGGCTAAATTTTGACCCTACATCCACTCCATCCTCTTTTAACTTTTGCTTCAGTGTGACTAAATTTTTACTCTACATCCACTCCATCCTCTTCTAACTTTTGCTTCAGTGTGGCTAAATTTTGACCCTACATCCACTCCATCCTCTTCTAACTTTTGCTTCAGTGTGACTAAATTTTTACCTTACATTCACTCCATCCTCTTCTAACTTTTACTTCAGTGTGATTAAATTTTTACCCTACATCCACTCCATCCTCTTCTAACTTTTGCTTCAGTGTGACTAAATTTTTACCCTACATCCACTCCATCCTCTTCTAACTTTTACTTCAGTGTGACTAAATTTTTACCTTACATTCACTCCATCCTCTTCTAACTTTTACTTCAGTGTGATTAAATTTTTACCCTACATCCACTCCATCCTCTTCTAACTTTTGCTTCAGTGTGACTAAATTTTTACCTTACATCCACTCCATCCTCTTTTAACTTTTGCTTCAGTGTGGCTAAATTTTGACCCTACATCCACTCCATCCTCTTTTAACTTTTGCTTCAGTGTGACTAAATTTTTACCCTACATCCACTCCATCCTCTTCTAACTTTTGCTTCAGTGTGGCTAAATTTTGACCCTACATCCACTCCATCCTCTTTTAACTTTTGCTTCAGTGTGACTAAATTTTTACTCTACATCCACTCCATCCTCTTCTAACTTTTGCTTCAGTGTGGCTAAATTTTGACCCTACATCCACTCCATCCTCTTCTAACTTTTGCTTCAGTGTGACTAAATTTTTACCTTACATTCACTCCATCCTCTTCTAACTTTTACTTCAGTGTGATTAAATTTTTACCCTACATCCACTCCATCCTCTTCTAACTTTTGCTTCAGTGTGACTAAATTTTTACCCTACATCCACTCCATCCTCTTCTAACTTTTGCTTCAGTGTGACTAAATTTTTACCTTACATTCACTCCATCCTCTTCTAACTTTTACTTCAGTGTGATTAAATTTTTACCCTACATCCACTCCATCCTCTTCTAACTTTTGCTTCAGTGTGACTAAATTTTTACTCTACATCCACTCCATCCTCTTCTAACTTTTGCTTCAGTGTGGCTAAATTTTGACCCTACATCCACTCCATCCTCTTCTAACTTTTGCGTCAGTGTGACTAAATTTTTACCTTACATTCACTCCATCCTCTTCTAACTTTTACTTCAGTGTGATTAAATTTTTACCCTACATCCACTCCATCCTCTTCTAACTTTTGCTTCAGTGTGGCTAAATTTTGACCCTACATCCACTCCATCCTCTTCTAACTTTTGCTTCAGTGTGACTAAATTTTTACCTTACATTCACTCCATCCTCTTCTAACTTTTACTTCAGTGTGATTAAATTTTTACCCTACATCCACTCCATCCTCTTCTAACTTTTGCTTCAGTGTGACTAAATTTTTTACCCTACATCCACTCCATCCTCTTCTAACTTTTGCTTCAGTGTGACTAAATTTTTACTCTACATCCACTCCATCCTCTTCTAACTTTTGCTTCAGTGTGACTAAATTTTTACCTTACATTCACTCCATCCTCTTCTAACTTTTGCTTCAGTGTGGCTAAATTTTGACCCTACATCCACTCCATCCTCTTCTAACTTTTGCTTCAGTGTGATTAAATTTTTACCTTACATTCACTCCATCCTCTTCTAACTTTTACTTCAGTGTGATTAAATTTTTACCCTACATCCACTCCATCCTCTTCTAACTTTTGCTTCAGTGTGACTAAATTTTTACCTTACATTCACTCCATCCTCTTCTAACTTTTACTTCAGTGTGATTAAATTTTTACCCTACATCCACTCCATCCTCTTCTAACTTTTGCTTCAGTGTGGCTAAATTTTGACCCTACATCCACTCCATCCTCTTTTAACTTTTGCTTCAGTGTGGCTAAATTTTGACCCTACATCCACTCCATCCTCTTTTAACTTTTGCTTCAGTGTGACTAAATTTTTACCCTACATCCACTCCATCCTCTTCTAACTTTTGCTTCAGTGTGGCTAAATTTTGACCCTACATCCACTCCATCCTCTTTTAACTTTTGCTTCAGTGTGACTAAATTTTTACTCTACATCCACTCCATCCTCTTCTAACTTTTGCTTCAGTGTGGCTAAATTTTGACCCTACATCCACTCCATCCTCTTCTAACTTTTGCTTCAGTGTGACTAAATTTTTACCTTACATCCACTCCATCCTCTTCTAACTTTTACTTCAGTGTGATTAAATTTTTACCCTACATCCACTCCATCCTCTTCTAACTTTTGCTTCAGTGTGACTAAATTTTTACCCTACATCCACTCCATCCTCTTCTAACTTTTACTTCAGTGTGACTAAATTTTTACCTTACATTCACTCCATCCTCTTCTAACTTTTACTTCAGTGTGATTAAATTTTTACCCTACATCCACTCTATCCTCTTCTAACTTTTGCTTCAGTGTGACTAAATTTTTACTCTACATCCACTCCATCCTCTTTTAACTTTTGCTTCAGTGTGGCTAAATTTTGACCCTACATCCACTCCATCCTCTTTTAACTTTTGCTTCAGTGTGACTAAATTTTTACCCTACATCCACTCCATCCTCTTCTAACTTTTGCTTCAGTGTGGCTAAATTTTGACCCTACATCCACTCCATCCTCTTTTAACTTTTGCTTCAGTGTGACTAAATTTTTACTCTACATCCACTCCATCCTCTTCTAACTTTTGCTTCAGTGTGGCTAAATTTTGACCCTACATCCACTCCATCCTCTTCTAACTTTTGCTTCAGTGTGACTAAATTTTTACCTTACATTCACTCCATCCTCTTCTAACTTTTACTTCAGTGTGATTAAATTTTTACCCTACATCCACTCCATCCTCTTCTAACTTTTGCTTCAGTGTGACTAAATTTTTACCCTACATCCACTCCATCCTCTTCTAACTTTTGCTTCAGTGTGACTAAATTTTTACCTTACATTCACTCCATCCTCTTCTAACTTTTACTTCAGTGTGATTAAATTTTTACCCTACATCCACTCCATCCTCTTCTAACTTTTGCTTCAGTGTGACTAAATTTTTACTCTACATCCACTCCATCCTCTTCTAACTTTTGCTTCAGTGTGGCTAAATTTTGACCCTACATCCACTCCATCCTCTTCTAACTTTTGCGTCAGTGTGACTAAATTTTTACCTTACATTCACTCCATCCTCTTCTAACTTTTACTTCAGTGTGATTAAATTTTTACCCTACATCCACTCCATCCTCTTCTAACTTTTGCTTCAGTGTGGCTAAATTTTGACCCTACATCCACTCCATCCTCTTCTAACTTTTGCTTCAGTGTGACTAAATTTTTACCTTACATTCACTCCATCCTCTTCTAACTTTTACTTCAGTGTGATTAAATTTTTACCCTACATCCACTCCATCCTCTTCTAACTTTTGCTTCAGTGTGACTAAATTTTTTACCCTACATCCACTCCATCCTCTTCTAACTTTTGCTTCAGTGTGACTAAATTTTTACTCTACATCCACTCCATCCTCTTCTAACTTTTGCTTCAGTGTGACTAAATTTTTACCTTACATTCACTCCATCCTCTTCTAACTTTTAATTCAGTGTGATTAAATTTTTACCCTACATTCACTCCATCCTCTTCTAACTTTTGCTTCAGTGTGACTAAATTTTTACCCTACATCCACTCCATCCTCTTCTAACTTTTGCTTCAGTGTGACTAAATTTTTACCCTACATCCACTTGGGTGCTGAATGGCCCACAGGCCCGAGCACTGGGCTATGTTGTCCAAATGCATATATCCAGTCCAATCCAACATAAGCACTTGCATCCCCTGCATGTCTGTCCATACCCCTTCAATCCATGCCCATCATCTTGCTTACATATATACCCTTGTTTATATCAACATCCATAATCATACCGAACCCCATGCACGACATTGATTATTTTTATTCCATCTTTTATTTGGTTTTTAATGGTTTCATTTTTTCATCAAGGCGAATTAATGTCCATTGCACAGACTTAACTTAAAAATACCATGGTGCTTCATAGTCTTATTTTTTTCTTTTCAATTCTCTTCTTTCTCCTATATATCGTAAGAAATGTGTAGGTAATGGAGAAAATTTTTTATTATTTTTATTATTATATCTTCATGTATCCACCTAAAGTTTGATAGTCTATAGGGGAGTCATTTGATAATTATTTGGACAACTTTTCCCTCCAAGTTTGTTCGTCCGTTCCTGATATGTTTTATAGACCACAACACGTAAACATATATGCTAATATCGAATTAAAACCTTTTAACTTTCTCAATGGAGGTAAAACTTGAAACTTGAACAACTAACTGATCACACTCTTGATTTGGACAGCTTTTCCATCCAAATTCGTTCGTCCATTCCTGATATGTTTTATAGACTACAACGCGTAAACATAGATGCAAATATCGAATTAAGACCTTTTAACTTTCTCAGTGGAGGTAAAACTTGAACAAACTAACTGATCACAGTCTTAGTACATACTTCTTGAGCATGATGCATTGGTATATGAATGCGCGTGCGCACTCACTCACAACTGGAAATTCCATCAATTCATAGCGATTCCAAAACTGATATATATCCCCATGGCAGTTTATTCGCACATGAAAAAAGGTGTATTTGTCCGTTGTTAAAAATGTAAATAAACAGTAAACAAAAACAAAGAATGAAAGGTTTTTCGATCCCCCGATAAGGTATGATGGTGCAACATGCACGATGCTTTGTTTGCAACGATCCAATGGGATCAGTTATACAAAAGCGCCGCCGATCGGAGCTTAAAGCCTGTGCTTATATTTTTTATGGCTGGAACGTTTACCTGTGCATTTGGTTACCTGCGTCATGTATTGCACTTGCATTGACGGAGCTGACATCGCTGTAATTTCGTTTATTGAGCTTTCATTCTTTTTCGTTATTTTTTTTTCTTTTTTCTTTTCTTAATTTCAGATCGTTAAATAGTGACTGTTCAGTTTGACTATGGACTTCGCAATTTTTTTTTTTATTTAATATTTAAAGTAAATGCATTTTTAATCAAACTATCGATTCAGAGATACTCATTAATTATTAGTAAATTTTTCATAGTTACCATTAATCTTGTATTCGTTTTATTGACATCAATCTTAACACCATGTTGTATCTTTAATCTGTGTAGTGTTCATTTACACTCGCAGAAGTAGTACAGGTTGACTCTTAATTTTAATATTTTTAGCTTTCCCTCTTTCTGTTTGTATTTTGGTATGAGATTTCGTGGACAGAAATTTAACCATCATAACAGTAATGAAGTTAATGAAACTCAAATACATACGTATATACTTACCATGTAATGAGTACAAACATTACCTATATCCCGGGCTTAAAGAAGTCGAGCAAATTGGTTCTTATAGTAAGTGTTCATGATTCATCATCGTTTCCCCCTACGCCTATTGACGCAAAGAGCCTCGGTTAGATTTCGCCTGTCGTCTCTATCGTGAGCTTTTAATTCAGTTCTTCTCCATTCTACTTGATTAGTCATAATACAATTTATGTCGATTTAATGTCCATCATGATTCATTGTTGGCATTGTGAATGCCATGTGCGCCATGAACTTTGATTTTTTTTTTTTTTTTTTTTTTTTTTTTTTTTTTTTTTTTTTTTTTTTTAATGACCATAGTTGCGGAGTTACTATTAATGGTGTTTTTTTTTTTTTACATTATCATGACCTTTCATGACATTATGACCTACACATTACTGCTATTTACAGCAACCCTTCAGGCCTTTCTGATATACTTATAAAATTGTTACATTTAACATTTATCCTTGACATTTTCGACACATTTATAACCTTACGCTGAACGTCATTATTAATTACCATATGACCCTGTGCAATCATTATTATAGATCTTTTTCATGGATTTCCCCCCCCCCCCAAAAAAAAAAAAAAATTCTATTTTTGTTTTCGCTTTTTAAAACTTTATGCACGGTTTTTTTACGTTTTTCAAGTCTTTTGTTGGTCATTTTCTTATATCATTTAATTAATTAAACATTTAATGCTTCACAAGATTTTTTTACGAATGAGTATTTTGACTTTTACCTTTTTTATAAATTATTTCAATCCTTTTTTTTTTTCTTTTTTTTTTTATTCATTGTTTTTTTGTCACATAAGTATTTATAAAGATACCTGTATGATAATTTGGGAAAGGTATTTTCTCTATTGTGAATTGTGATCAATAATCAATTTTTTTTTAAATGTGACATAATTAGTTCATACAATCAGAATTATGTGCAATTATATTTTTTTTCAACTAAGTAGCTTTATTTTAATATGTAAAGATCAGCTTGACCAATATTTGCGAAGAGATTCAATACTATTGTTAAAACTACTGTTGACTGACTTTACTTTTGTTTTACGGCCCAAATTTTTTTTTTTTATTATTATGTTTATGTTTTATTTTGCCCATTTTCAAGCCTCTTGACATGCCGTGTAGGCCTATATCTCAGTTCTACATCAAACCCAACATCGTCATTCTCTCTCTCTCTCTCTCTCTCTCTCTCTCTCTCTCTCTCTCTCTCTCTCTCTCTCTCTCTCTCTCTCTCTCTCTCTCTCTCTCTCTCATATTCTGGAATTTTCATTCATTTCCATTCCAGTCTTTGCCTAAAATTCACAGAAATGATTCTCATTTCATTTTGCATTTTTTCATTATTCATTATTTTCATTTCCTGCATCTCAATTAACCCTTTGGAGTAAATCATCCCAGTATTTCCACCTAAAGAAATTTGCTTTACATTCGTCGATATTTCTACCATTTTATTTCCTAGTTATTGTTCATTTCGTATTTTTTCATTTGTTTTCGTCTCATATCCTGTAGTCTTCATTTATTTATATTTTTATATTTTTAATTATGAATATAAGTATATTTAGAATTCACTTTGCACGCTCGTTATTTATTAACTGCCATTCCTTATTTAATCTATATTTAATAGTTAATGTCCATCGTTGTTAGAAAATATTCCCCAGACTAGTAATTCATTCTTAAGATTTATGTATTCACTCTACCCGTTCTAGAATATACCACTCGTGAATTATCATCTTCATTCAGAATACATTCGCCTTCGTCATATTCATTATCGTCATATTTGTAAGTTACCTGTTTAGATGTAGGCAATTAAAAATATTTTTATTCTGAACTCCCATCCCCTGAGCTTTCTCCCCTAATGTTATAGTTTATTTATTTCACTCAGAACTGTATTATATTTTCTAGATTTATAGAAATCATTGTCTTTTGTGTGTGTAAAATATTAAGGTTTCGCAATTCTCCCTAGCTAGGATGTTTCACAGATTTTATTTAAATAGATTAGAATAGTTGCCACTATAGTCAATTCTTTTTAGTGAGGCATATTTGCACCGACTCGCGGGGGTGCCCCTTTCGCTCGGAAGAGTTTCCTGATCGCTGATTGCTTGGACAAGATAATTCTAACCAATCAGATAACAGAAACTTTTCCGAGCTTAAAAGGGTACAGCTGCGATTCGCTGCAAATGCGCCTCATTAATAAAAATCAAGTATAGGAAGTACAATACATATGAGTTGATATGTCTGTTCTGCTATTCGTGTCTGGACTTTCTATAGTTTGATTAGAATTTTCCTCATTTTTATTATTACTTTCTCATTGTATTTACTTATTTTTAAATAGGCAAATATACTCTTGAGGTTATTTTTGATCCTCCATGTGCTTGCTTGTTAACGAAGGATAGAAATAGATGCTTGAAACATTTCAGTATATATGTTTTTATATATTTTTCAATTTCAGCGCTGACAATTATTTCCAGAGTATTTTCTACCTGATACAAAATGAATATTGCGTATTGAATTTGACATACAATATAAATATCTGTGCTTGAACAATTCTGACTTTTTGAATATCGTTCTTTGATATATTGAAATTCTTTTATAAATGCAC
>NC_090755.1:54052351-54067351 GCF_036898095.1 Palaemon carinicauda | reverse complement strand
AGGGTGATAGAATCAGGGTTTGAATTTATGAAAGGGTGATAGAATCAGGGTTTGAATTTATGAAAGGGTGATAGAATCAGGGTTTGAATTTATGAAAGGGTGAAAGAATCAGGGTTTGAATTTATGAAAGGGTGATAGAATCAGATTTTCTTTACGATAACGAAGTTTTGAAGTTGATAATGAATACGAATGAAATAGTGGATAATTTTTGCGTCTATGTATAACTTTTTGCATTTTTATATAGAATCCATATGTATCTATAGTATAATTTCATTAGCTATTTTGGTTGGTTCAATGTCTTTTATTTAATTTTTAATAAATATTATTTTCCATCGACGGTTACACTTTCGAAGAATAGTGTATAATAGTAGAAAATAATTATTCAATATAGATGTAATCCCTCTTAAAGCTTATCAGGTGTATCAATAACACAATTATATATTTCATCATTTGCTTTCACATTTCTCTCCCTACATCCTTCATAAGATTTGACCTTAATCAAACCAAAATTCGACCTTAATTTCGGCACAGATGGGCGTCGACGGCGGTGACATCGACAAGACGGGCCTGTATTCGGAGCCATACCACATGACCTACAACTCCATGGGCGGATACTCTTCCATGGCTCATAAGATGGCTCATCCGAATCCTTTGTCGAGTCCTGATTATACAGGTATGTTTTATGTATACAGTGTATTATGAATTAATATACACGTTACACATCTCCTGTATTCTTGTAGGCCTACTGTATTAAAGAATTATGCAATCATGGTGTACATCTGTATCATGAGGCCTACTGTATTATCAACTATATACACATGTGACACATCTGTATTCTTGTAGGCCTGCTGTATTAAGAATTATACAATCATGGTGTACAGTACATCTACTGTATCATTAGGCCTACTGTATTATGAATTCTACTTACATGTTACACATATACTGCATTCTTGTAGGCCTGCTGTATTAAGAATTATACAGTCATGGTGTACATCTACTGTATCATGAGGCCTTCTGTATCATGAATTCTACATGCATGTTACACATCTCCTGTATTCTTGTAGGCCTGCTGTATTACGAATTATTCAATCATGGTGTACATCTACTGTATCATGAGGCCTACTGTATTATGAATTCTACATGCATGTTACCCATATACTGTATTCGTGTAGGCCTACTATATTAAGAATTATACAATCATGGTGTACATCTACTGTATCACGGGGCCTACTGTATTAAGAATTATACTTGCATGTTATACATCTACTGTATTCTGTACTGATATCTGCATATTCAGGTACAAAATCATTGTATCTTAGTTGGAAGTGGTTTTAGAAGGAAAACTCCGTAGTCGCTGCAAATGTCAAAACTACTCAGGATCAACTATCGCTTACAAAATTTGTAAATTTGAAATAGGACTTTCTATTACTTCAAGATAAAGTCCAAATTTAAAACTTTTATTCCTAATTAATAGCACTTCGATGTATTTTTTTTATTAACGTTCAATACCACATTTGTCCACTAATTAATAATTTAATTATGAAAGTTCGAGGTACAGTTATGATAATGTAAATGACGTCATTTCTTCTACTTGTCTTATTTATTTTTTAAACTTTACTATTTCCAAAAACTGAAATGTTAAAAATTTAACAATTAGTTTCTTAAAACACAGCATTATCTAAAGATAATAATTAAAAAAAAAAGGCATATTTCGTGCAATTTCTCGTCACTAAAGAAGACGGGGGGGGGACACAGAAGAGAGAGAGAGAGAGAGAGAGAGAGAGAGAGAGAGAGAGAGAGAGAGAGAGAGAGAGAGAGAGATAGAGAAATCCGTCAACTTAGTTACTCTGTCAGATTGTAAGTGGTAAAAACTTGCCTCCTGTCAGCTTAGCAGACGTGGCTTGCGGGGATCTATTTTTTGCATATAATTGTGATTTCAATCTTCCAGCGCTTATATGACAGATTTCAACGCAAATGTTTTTCCCTTTTTTTAATCTTAAAAACTAATATATATATATATATATATATATATATATATATATATATATATTATATATATATATATATATGTATAATATATATATATATATATATAATATATATATATATATTATATGTATATATATATAATAGTATATATATATATACATATATATATATATATATATATATTATATATATATATATATATATATATATATATATATATATATATATATATATATATATTGCATCGTTGAAAATTTATAATTTACAACGTAATAGGGAATAGAATATTACCTTGTATAACATGCTGTAAATTTTTTCTCATGTCAAAACTTTATGATAGAAAAATATACTAAAATGTCATTTCTTCCCAATACGTTCTTCATCTTAATCGCTATGTATTTTACAGTCTTGCATCCTATATCCCTTCCTTCCTACTGTAAGCACTATTCCTCTCCCTTTTTATCCTAACCATTATCCTGTCTACCTCTCCCTTTTATCCTAACCACTATCCCTCTCCCTTTTATCCTAACCATTATCCCTCTACCTCTCCCTTTTATCCTAACCATTATCCCTCTACCTCTCCCTTTTATCCTAACCACTATCCTCTCCCCCTTTTATCCTAACCATTATCCCTCTACCTCTCCCTTTTATCCTAACCACTATTCCTCTACCTCTCCCTTTTATCCTAACCACTATTCCTCTACCTCTCCCTTTTATCCTAACCACTATTCCTCTACCTCTCCCTTTTATCCTAACCCCTATTCCTCTACCTCTCCCTTTTATCCTAACCCCTATTCCTCTACCTCTCCCTTTTATCCTAACCTCTATTCCTCTACCTCTCCCTTTTATCCTAACCTCTATTCCTCTACCTCTCCCTTTTATCGTAACCACTATCCCTCTACCTCTCCCTTTTATCCTTATTCCCTCCTCCCTTTCCTATGTCGACGTATATACGAAAGGTCTTCATTAAAAGAGAGGTACGCGTAATCTGTCAGGAGCCCAAATCGGGTGTACCCCTTGGGGATGGGGAAGGCAAGGGATGAAGGGTCATAGGATGGAGGTCTACACGTTTTCGGGGAAGGGAGGAGGAGGAGGGAGGCAGGAGGAGGAGGAGGAGGAGGGAGGCGGCATCTGAATAGATATGTAGATAACTTGTCAGAAAGGGAAAATGACACGTCATTCACTGTTCAGTCTTTTTTTTTTTTTCTATATAAAGTTCGGTTATTCTTTGTGACATTCTGGTAATGCAAAATGCAAATGAATCTTTTAAAAGTCGACAAAGTTTTCCTTATATTTTTTTTTTCTTGTAAGGATTTTCTACTTTTGGAAAATGATAGAGAAAAATTCCCCTTCTGAGACTGCGTCAAGATGCAGTATGTGATGTGAATAGTCTTGTAGAAATGTATAGACAGAAGTTATTAAATTGTTGAATTTTAATTTAATTAATTTTCCCATTATTTTTTAATTTGAAAATTAAAAAGTAAATACAAAAATCTCTCTCTCCTCTCTCTCTCTCCTCTCTCCTCATCTCTCTCCTCTCTCTCTCTCTCTCTCTCTCTCTCTTATTTTTCCCATATTTTTTTGAAAATTAAGTGAATACAAAAACCCCATTCTCTCTCTCTCTCTCTCTCTCTCTCTCTCTCTCTCTCTCTCTCTCTCTCTCTCTCTCTCTCTCTCTCTCTCTTTTATTTTTCCCATATTTTTTTTAAAGTTAAGTGAATACAAAAAACCACATTCTCTCTTCTCTCTCTCTCTCTCTCTCCTCTCTCTCTCTCTCTCTCTCTATCCTCTCTCTCTCTCTCCTCTCTCTCTCTCTCTCTCTCTCAATAAATTTTCCAATTTTTTAGCTTAAACTCAAAAAGTGAATACAAACCCCCACCCCCTCTCTCTCTCTCTCTCTCTCTCTCTCTCTCTCTCTCTCTCTCTCTCTCTCTCTCTCTCTCTCTCGCAGAGGATTCGGGTATGTAATGGCGAGATTTGTGAGTGTGGCATGTCTTGAGTCTGGCTCTTGTCCCTCGTTGTAAAGAGAAGAGGAGGAGGAAGGGAGTAAGAGAAAAAGGAAGAAGAAATAGTAGTGGTAGTGGATGTACCCTGGAGCTCCACCCTGTCCAGTCTTATTTCCTGATTTTTACGAGCCCCTGTTACCGGAAGAAACGTGGACCCATTCTCTCTCTCTCTCCTCTCTCTCTCTCCTCTCTCTCTCTTCCTCTCTCTCTCTCTCTCTCTCTCTCTCTCCTACGGTACATTCTCGCAATGTTTTATATTGCAAATTTTATAACTTTAGCGACTTCATAGTTCATCATTATCACCACCCCTCCCCACTAGGGTTGTAGCTTAGATAGGAAATTTTATAACTTTAGCGACTTCATAGTTCATCATTATCACCACCACCTCCCACTACGGTTGTAGCTTAGATAGGAAATTTTATAACTTTAGCGACTTCATAGTTTCATCATTATCACCATCACCTCCCACTAGGGTTGTAGCTTAGATAGGAATAATAATAATAATAATAATAATAATAATAATAATAATAATAATAATAATAATAATAATAATAATAATAATAATGATAATAAATAAAAATAGCTGCGTATATTTATATACAGTTATCCCTACAATAAGGGGTCGGCTGCTGATGTGCCATCTTCAATTCCTTATATCAAAGGCTTTCTCTTCTACCAAACCTCTTCTCTCCATATCATCCTTCACCTTATTTCGCCATCTACTGTAATTATTTGCCTCCTTCACGATCTTCTCACACCTCTTTAACAGGTTCCTTTTAAACTTATACAAATATTAATGCTTACAGTGCACCGGGCGAGAAGCACTGACAGTATTGCTCCCTTACTGAATGTACAGAGTAGAATATGAAAGAAATTAGGCTATAGGGGTACAGTGAAATCTAACTGAGGCCCTTTGGGTAATGACCCAAAGGGCCTCGGTTAGTCGCCAGTCGTCTCTGTTTTGAATTTTTAAATCAATACTTCTCCATTCGTCATCTTCTTCACGCTCCATAGTCCTCAGCCATGTAGGCCTGGGTCTTCCAACTCGTCCAGTGCCTTGTGGAGCCCAGTTAAAAATTAGGTGAACTAACCACTCTTGGGGAGTGCGAAGAGCATGCCCAAACCACACACACACACACACACACACACACACATATATATATATATATATATATATAATATATATATATATATATATATATATATATATATATATATATACATATATATATATATATATACATATACATATATATATATATATATATATATATATATAATATATATATATATATATATATATATATATTATATATGTTATAATTTTTATTTTCTTGGGCCTATTAATTTTGTAGATTTATTTTATAGATGAAAAAATATTGTAGGGAGGTATGCTCGAACTATTTTTACAAGGAAAATATTTTTAAATTTATTTAGAAATATTAATGGATGAACGAAAAATAAAGGTTTTATTAGTTTAGCAGTAACGAAGAAATCGTTCTAGTTTCAATTTATGTGTATAATATAATTTATAACCAATAAAACTACTTAATGTCAAGTATATTTGATATACAATACGACATCCTTGCTAGATGAAAAATATTCTATTAAAAACAATCATTTCTTTTTCGGTAACAGTGTAAGAAATTTTGTCGTATGCTCTTCTATGGTATATTCGAAAGGCCTTTTATTTTTTTAGAGTTTCTTTATTTCCAAACCTATTGTTATGAGATTTATATTTCCCATTTCTGTTGAAATTATAAGGAATTATTCTGGAAGTTTCTCGGAACTCAGAAAAAGTCCAGAAAATATGTACACGGAAAAGAAAAGTTTATCAAGAAAAACCAGATTTCTTCGAATTCCGAAAGAAAATCAACGACCATATTTCAGACATTTGTGGTTCGGCATCGAAATTCTTCACTCCGCAGCCACGCGAAGAAGAGATCAGAGATGTTTTATTCATTTTTAGTTATCATAACTCCCGTTTAATGTGATTTATGTGACTGGAGGGGATGTAAGGTGTATGGAGAGCGAGAAAAAGGAAGGAGTAGAAGGCAGACCCGAGGCAGGCGAGTGAAAGAGCAGCCGGAAGTCATTGTGGTTTGATGTTCTTTTCTTGTGAGAAAGTTATGTCAATAAACTTGAATTAACTTTATATCTTGATAATCTGATATATTTTTGCTTCGTGGAGGATAATAAAAATATTCTAATTTTTTCCTTTATTGTTATTATCATTATCATTATTAACCAAGCTACAACCCTAGTGGGAAAAGCAAGATGCTATAAGCCCAAGGGCTCCAGCAGGGAAAAATAGCCCAGTGAGGAAAGGAAATAAGGAAATGAATAAATGATGAGAGGAAATTAACAATAAATTATTCTAAAAACATTAACAACGTCAAAAGAGATATGTCCTATATAAACTATAAAAAGACTCATGTCAGCCTGTTCAACATAAAACATTTGCCGCAACTTTGAACTTTGAAGTTCTACTGATGCAACTTACCCTAGTGGGAAAAGCAAGATGCTATAAGCCCAAGGGCTTCAGCTGGGAAAAATAGTCCAGTGAGGAAAGGAAATAAGGAAATGAATAAATGATGAGAAGAAATAAACAATAAATTATTCTACAAACAATAGCAACGTCAAAAGAGATATGTCCTATATAAACTATAAAAAGACTTATGTCAGCCTGTTCAACATAAAAACATTTGCTGCAACTTTGAACTTTTGAAGTTCTACTGATTCAACTTATCCGATTAGGGAGATCATTCCACAACTTGGTCACAGCTGGAATAAAAGAGAAAGTTAAAAATTTCCGTAAATTATACATTTGTTCTTTGATGATAAAGAGAGTCATCTTGCATGTGGTTTTTGTGCATTCGTTCTCAAACACATCATAAAGGGAGTAAGCAGGATGAAAGGAATTGCATCCTGTGGTATATTTTGACTCTTTAATTATGATGAATCCGTACTCTCAATTGGCTCTTTTATATTACACACACTTCCGATGTACCTTATAACCTTATGCGGTGGACTGTAAGCATTATTATTTGTATAAGTTTAAGAGGAACCTGTTATGGTGGGAGGGAAGATGGAGAGGAAGGCAAAGAATTAGATGGTGAAATAAGGTAAAGGATGATATGGAGAGAAGAGGTTTGTTGGAATAGCATGCCTTTGATATAAAGAATTGGAGAGGGCGCATCAGGCAGCCGACCCCTTAAATTAGGGATAATAGTGCGGAAGGAGAAGGTACTGTACATAGGTATACCTAGCTTTTTTTATTTGCTACTACTACTACTACTACTACTAGCTAAGCTACAACCCTGGTTAGAAAAGAATGAAGCTATAAGCCCAGGGGCTCCAACAGGGAAAAATAGCCCAGTGAGGGAAGGAAACTGAAACAAATACACTACAAGAAAAATACTTTTCCATGCAAACATACATACATACACTGCGCCTTTTGAAAGTACAATAAGCTCAATTAACATTAATGGCACAGTGCTGCAGCGCTCGTATCTTGTTTGCTAGGTTCACGTTGCAGGTTGCATAAGATTTTTCATAACTCTGACCATCCTTTACATTCAGATCTCCCAGGACAATTCTATCCTGTTCGTAATACTAGGCAGGCAGTTAATTCTAATAGCCAGGCCTTCTCCATCACGAGGCTCAATACTACGCAGTACTCTAGAAGTTTTATTCCAGCTGTGACCAAGTTGTGGAATGATCTTCCTAATCGGGTGGTTGAATCAGTAGAACTTCAAAAGTTCAAAGTTGGAGCAAATGCTTTTTTGTTGACCAGGCGGACATGAGTCTTTTTATAGTTTATTTATGACATATTTGTTTTTGTTGTTAATAGTTTATATATGACATGTCTGTTTGACGTTGTTACTTATTTTAGAATGATTTATTGTTAATTTGTTCTCTTCATTTATTTATTTCCTTATTTCCTTTCCTCACTGGGCTATTTTTCCCTGTTGGAGCCCCTGGGCTTATAGCATCTTGCTTTTACAACTAGGGTTGTAGCTTGGATAGTAATAATAATAATAATAATCGCTCCTTGACCACCACCTTTCAGTCCACTCTGTGGATATGGGTGCTAGCGTTTAGTAGGGTCAAGAAATATGTCGTGGCTCTAGAATATCATCCATGGATACTTTTGCTCAAGAAAATTATATATATATATATATATATATATATATATATATATATATATATATATATATATATATATATTATATATATATATATATATATATATTTACATATATATATTATTTATTTATTTATTTATTTTATTACCCATATATATGTATATGTATGTATATAATATATATATATATATATATATATATATATATATATATATATATATATATATATATATATATATATATATATATTGTATGTATATATGTGTGAGAGAGAGAGAGAGAGGAGAGAGAGAGAGAGAGAGAGAGGAGAGAGAGAGAGAGAGAGAAGATTTTGGAAGCCTATAAATCTCCATTTATTGACATTGATTTTCAGTTATAATATTTTCGAAGTCATAAGAAGTGATTTTAGGGTCCTGGTTTATTCCTTTGGCTGTTTTTATGATCTAATGAAAGACCCATAGAATTCTCTTTTATCAACTTTCATTGTTATACCCTGAATTCATACATACTGATGACTATATTTTACCGAATAAAGTGATCATTTGATAGCAAATTACTGATTTAGTAACAATTAGTTTTTATTGCTTATTAATATTAATATTAATGTTAATATTAATTAATATTGATATTCTGGGATTGATAATACATGATACCACTAATTACGACGATTGTCTTATCTTCACGCTATTATTATTATTATTATTATTATTATTATTATTATTATTATCCAGGCTACAACCCTAGTTGGAAAAGCAAGATGCTATAAGCCCAGGGGCCCCAATAGGGAAAAATAGACCAGCGAGGAAAGGAAATAAGGAAATAAATAAATGAACAGAACAAATTAACAATAAATCATTCTAAAAAAGGTAGGACCATCTCATTAAATACTTTTCCTTTTAGGGAAAAGGGCATTTTACTTTTCATAGTCATTTTATTTACCATATATATATATATATATATATATATATATATATTATATATATATATATATATATATATATATATATATATATATTGTTAGTAGTGATTGTTGTTATAATACTAGTTTGCACTAATTGCCAAATTGCCTCGGTATAAGGTTTGGGGAAAGTCATAAACAAGAGAACGTTATATCCATAAAAGGAGTTAACCTCTGGAGGGGGAAGATATCAGGAAATGCATCCTCGTAGGGAGGGGGATAAGGGGTCAGTGTCTCGAGGCCCTGGAGGGAAAGAGGCCAGCATAGTAAATTCAGACATCTGAAAGTCTCGTCCAGGGCATTACTTTGCCCCGCCAGGAAATTTACACTTGTTGCAAAGTTGTAACGCTAGAGCAAATCTCTTGTGCATGAAGAGACTATAAACTTTCCCAGCGTGAACCTTGCCATCTCCCTCCTCCTCCTCCTCCTCCTCCTCCATCTTCTTCTTTTGCCAAGGGGAAAGGAAGACAGGACATGATCTTCTTTACAGCTAAAGAATACCTCGACTTTCCCGAGTTGTTTTATTTCTCTTTTTTTTTTTCAAATGGACGTCGGAGCTTTGTTCGTCTGAGGACTTGGGGGAATTATATGTACGGATATTTTTTATTTGTTCTGAGATTTTGAAGAAAAATAGCTAGGATATAGAGAAGATATTATATTTTAAGAACTAATTATGTTCATCGTGTCTCTATTCTCCTTCTTTATCTATTTTAGGGATATTTGTATGGATTTAATACTGATGAAAATGGATTTTGATGATCACTATTTTGTCTTTTCATAAAAAAATTATCACTTTTATTTACTTAATAGATCGTTATGTTAAATGGATTTCCTTGAGAGGATTCTCTGAGGAGTCTTTATAATCTTAAAATTTTGGAAATCAATTTCTTCTGTATTTCCAGACGAATAAAAGTGAATTGAAGGTTTCATCATTATCGATATTAATCCTGAGCTTTTGAGTATCATTCAAGCTCGTTAAATCAATATTGATAGGACATGCAAATATCAATCTAGAATTAGCTTTCCCCACTGGTGAATTTCGATAATGTCTGAATAGAAAAATTTTTTTTAGAGCAAACTGAAATGTCTAGTTTATGTTTCAGCGGAACTAACGCTGGATTTAAAGGATCAATTGTGAAATTAAATGGAAGTAAAGTTTTCGAGATGGGTTTTGGATGTTTTGTATCCAATGATTTAAAAAATCATTTAAACTTAGGTTTTGGGCATTTACATTTAGGTAGTAGAATATACAGAAACTTATCTTGAGTTCGAAAAGGCTTCTCTTCCTTCCCCTGCTTCTTTTAATGTCCATCTATTGTCTGTCATTCTCATATGTCCTGCCCATGTCCATTTCTTTTTCTAATATGTTTTTAGAAAGTCCTCTACTTTAGTTTGCTCTTGTATCCATGTTGCTCTTTTTTTCTGTCTCTTAAGTGTTGTTACCCTCATTATTCTTTCCATAGCTCTTTGAGTTGTAAATAGCTTATGTACCAAGCCTTTAGTAAGGCTCCAAGTTTCTGATGCATAAGTTAATACTGGAAGGACCATCTCATTAAATAATTTTGCTTTTAGAGAAAGAGGCATCTTAATTTTCAGTGTCATTTTATTTACCATATATATATATATATATATAATATATATATATATATATATATATATATATATATATAAATATATATATATATACATATATATATATATATATATATATATATATATATATATATATATATATATATATATATTTTTTTTTTTTTCCTGTCACGTCGGGCGGCATTGCGAAACTTATGGCTACTCGGTCACTCCTCGCCCCAATGGTAGGGGTAGAGGGAGGAGTCATAGCCTGGGGAGAGAGGATACCCCTAGAGGTATTTAGGAAAATGGGGAGTGGGTGGGAAAGGTTGAATATGTATACATGTATATCTATCTAAACATTTAGCCGTCATGTTTGACGGGTTGTGTACACTAGTGTGTGTATGTATACAAATATGTGTGTGTGCACACTCCCCTCCCCATCCACCCCACGCAAATTCATTCCTTACCTGCCCTACCCCTTCCCGTTCTCCTCTCCCCTCTTCACTTGTGGCTTGCGGCTCCCCTTCCAAGACTTTAAAAGAGATTAAACGACGGAGTGATGGTAAAGGACTCGTTTATCTTCGTTAAACCAATGTCGTTGTTTTAGTGCGATTGTCTTTTTTTTTTTCTATTTGAGCAATTTATCATTTTTACCAATGTGAAGTGAATTTTAAGAAGGTATAAAGTATGGAGATTGGGTTTGGAAAGGGAAGTCCGGGTGCATAGGTTATGGAAATGCAAAAATTTCCACATCATTTATCTTCATTGTTTTTTTTTTAGGAGAGGAGAAACTCTCTCTCTCTCTCTCTCTCTCTCTCTCTCTCTCTCTCTCTCTCTCTCTCTCTCTCTCTCTCTCTCTCTCTCTCTCAAACAACAAAGTTTTCATTGTTATCTCCTGCTTCTGTTTTAAGCACAAGTGGTAAGAAGTAAATATCTTTATTTTATTTCCTTAAAATCTTAAATCATAATTGTATTTATGCCATAAATATGTTTTCCCTAACTTATTCTATACTTATTAGTGATAATGAATTTCTAGCTGGTATAGGAGACATAGACATTTAAACTCCACTAATTTTAGTGATGAAATAATCGTCACCGCCAAGGAAGTCATGTTTGTTTGTTTGTCATGAATTTTGATGATAATTTCAAATGATAGAAATGGGCTAACTTCGAATGGCACCATCTGGATCCAGGATTTTTTATTATTCAGTAGATTCAGTCACGGTCAACGTGTGAAAGGTGGAAAGTTAGGACTGAAGACTTGAGCAGTATGTAGAAAAACTACAGTGGCGGAGGTCTGAAATCTCTTATTGCTCTTTCTACGTATATGTATTTTACTACGCAACTGTACTCCTTTTAGTGGAGTTGGACTCATAAATCTTCCGGTATCACATCGAGCTTTTAGGTGTGAGATCGTTACCCCCATGCTCCATTTCTTGACTCGGATTCAGAGACCGATTTGCAGCTCCGGGACTTGTGGGTAGTAGATTGAGAGCAGATCACGTGTCTACCAAACTTATTTCTCTGTACCTTTTTTATCTAGTGGTTAAAAAAATTCTCCTCACCAACAAGGGGACCAAGATTCGATTCCAAGCGGAGTCTTGCTGATTTAAACTGTATCACCTTGTCTGAAATTATGCGGTTACTAGTTATTCAATTGTGGTAGATTACAGGCAATATGAATTGCCTGATGCTATCAACACTATTCAATTGTGGTAGAATGCAGGCAATATGAATTGCCTGATGCTATCAACACTACTCAATTGTGGTAGAATGCAGGCAATATGAATTGCCTGATGCTATCAACACTATTCAATTGTGGTAGAATGCAGGCAATATGAATTGCCTGATGCTATCAACACTATTCAATTGTGGTAGATTGCAGGCAATATGAATTGCCTGATGCTATCAACACTATTCAATTGTGGTAGAATGTAGGCAATATGAATTGCCTGATGCTATCAACACTATTCAATTGTGGTAGATTGCAGGCAATATGAATTGCCTGATGCTATCAACACTATACTCTTGCAGTTATGGAAGTAGATTTTCCATGCATGCGGACTGTTACTTTCATTCCGTTCTCTAGTTCAAAGAAATGTCTAATAAAAAGCTTATAGAAATGGCTCAGAATTACGTGAATTGTAAGATAGTTATTAATTTCTTAAATTAATGCAGAAAATTTTGTTACCGAATATTAATGACCATAGAACCACGTGTTACCTTTTGTTATCATACATATTTTTTGTTAGCGTTTATGGTTACCTACTTCATCATCACTGTCATTATAATATATTAGTGTACGCGACCCGTCATAAAATGACAATATTTGAATAGATATGCACACATGCGCTCATACCCGAATGACGGGGAGAAACCTAGTAGTTATACATTTGGCAATGCTGCTGAGTTTGACCAAATATATATATATATATATATATATATATATATATATATATATATATATATATATATATATATATATATTTATATATATTTATATATTTATATATATATGTATGTATGTATGTGCGTATAATGTATATATATAGATAGCCAGACACTAGCTCTGTATTATACGGGTGACATTCCTTGTACCCATCGTTATAAGAACAGCCAGTGGTTAATACGATCATCCAATCTTGCTTTCGTAATAAATTATCCTTATACAGTACACCATTCTAATGACGACTTGCCCTATAAATACTGCAACATGTTAAATGATATTTTCCATATATCTTGTAACGTGTTCATATTTATCTGTGCCAAAGCTTTTTCAACCTTAAATCTCTTCCTTAAGCCCACAGCTTAAAAGTGTGCAAGGGGGAAGGGTGCTACACCTTTTGGCATTTTTTCAATGAGTTAAAAAAAAGTCCTTACATCGTAAATTTTGCGCCCCCTTCAACTCAGTATTGGTAAGGGAGATTCTATTTAGAAATTTGGAAAATCGGAAATGCTTTCGAATTCCTTTACCTTTTTGTTTACATAATTTAAATATATATATATATATATATATATATATATATATATATATATATATATATATATATATATATATATATATATGTATATGTATATAATATATATATATATATATATATATATATATGTATGTATATGTATATATATATATATATATATATATATATATATATATATATATATATATATATATATATATATATATGTATGTATATGTATATAATATATATATATATATATATATATATATATATATATATGTATATGTATATAATATATATATATATATATATATATATATATATATATATATATGTATATGTATATAATATATATATATATATATATATATATATATATATATATATATATATATATATATATATATATATATATACTGTATATATAAAGGGAATTTTTTTAATGTTTTAAAAGGCAAAGTTAATAAGTAATTTGCGTACCTTACTAAATCTCTCTCTCTCTCTCTCTCTCTCTCTCTCTCTCTCTCTCTCTCTCTCTCTCTCTCTCTCTCTACGATTTATAGTAGGCATCATCTTTTGTCAGCCTAATTCCCCTATCAGTGAATCACTGGCCATAGGTTAACATAGAATTAAGGGTCTTAGGGGAAGGCCTGACGTCTGATGGATATATGGCCAAAAGGACCGAATCCAGATAAAGAGGAGAGGTGTTGGGACGCGAGGAAGAGGGGATATAAGGTGAGGGGAAGAGGGAAGTTCTGGAGATGGAGAATGTAGGAAAGGGGAAAGGAGGTAAGGGGGATATGTAATTGGAGGATAAGGTACGGCCGTAGAGTGATAGGTGTGTAGGGAAACATGTTGGGTCCATTGTATGTGGGAGAGGGAAGGTGGTTGAGGAAAGCTTGGAGGATAGTGGGGAATGGTAGGGCGAGGGAAAGGGGGGTGGGTGAGGTAGTGGGGCATTTATGACCCCCCTGGGAGCATCTGCATGTCGAGGGAAATCCCCCAAATGCAGAAACATGTATTGCCTGGATGTTTTAAGGTCCAGTCTTCTTTGTTCATTTGTCTTTCCATTTTTATTATTTTAAATGAAAAGGATGGGATAAAGTGGCGTGACTGAAACAAATGGAATTACTCGTAGTTAAAGAAGGAAAATGAAATAGAAAAGGAGTGGGAAGGGAATGAAATGCAGTTCGGTAAAATGATTTTTATAATAAAGTTTTGTGTTTTTGTTGGTGGTGGAATATCTTTGTTTGAATTGTAGTAAATTGAATTTGTTAAGTATTTGTATTCGATTAATGTAAGGAGAAGGGATTTAAATAGTTTATCATAAAAGTAAAAAGGAAAATTAAAACACGTTTTCT
>NC_090755.1:53957351-54042351 GCF_036898095.1 Palaemon carinicauda | reverse complement strand
GAGGGTTTCAATGTAGTACTATCTGGCTAGGAAAAAGACACTCCCACCATCACCAATCTACACTGGCCAACATGGTGATGAAAACGGGCCAAATCCCCAACATGAATTGTCATGTTTAAGGTCTTCGTCCTTCAGTGGATTAGAAACCGCTGCATTTGTTATTGCATGTATATATATATATATATATATATATATATATATATATATATATATATATATATATATATGTGTGTGTGTGTGTGTGTGTGTATATATATTTTATATATATATATATATATATATATATATATATATATATATATATATATATATATATATATATATATAATATATTTGTGTTTGTATAAAACTTACAGGTTTAAGTTTTCCTTATATATGATCTTCTGTTGTTTCCAGGGTAGCAACGGAACCGTTGGAGGGAAGCCTCAGTCGCAAGCCGGGAGCTCCTCTGCCGCTAACCTGGAAAACATCACGGCTCGTGAGATTCCGAGAATGGCCATCACCCTCCTTCAACAGATTGGTGAAGGACAGTTTGGTGAGGTAAGGAATTTTCTCCTTTTTAAAAAAAAAAATGTGAGGTGGGAAATTACTCCTACGTAAATATAAATAACAATTAATATTCATATTTAATATGAAATGTTAGGAACGAAGAGAAAAGAATATCTTTAAGATTTCAAAGTTGAGAAAAAGGAAGAGACTTGATTTGTGGTAACTAGGAGTCGTCAAGGATGGAGATGAAGATTTATTGCGTTTGGATGAAGACAATAAGAGGAGATGGAAAGAATATTTTGAACAACTGTTGAATACTGAAAATGAGAGCAGCTGGGAAAATCACAAAGAATGTAAGGGCCAGTGATGGGTATACAGAATACAGAAGTGAAGCGACCATTGAAAAAAAAATAAAATTGTAAAGTGCCAGGTCCATCAGAATTTCAACTTTAAATGGTTAAGATATTAGCTATAGAGGGGAAAATATGTATGCTGGATTTATGAAGAGCAATATGGGATGAGGAAATAATGCCTTAAGACTGGGAGAAGAGTCCGATGGTATCTATATCCAAGCAGAGAAGTGATGTCATAGAATGTGGTAACTACAGGGGAATTAAACTAACAGAGCATGGTTTGAAAGTTTTTGAAAGAGTGCTAAATGATCGATTGTAGAGATTGGGAAACAGCAGTATGGATTCATGAGGGGGAGAGGGGCTGTGGATGCCATCTCTGTATTAAAGCAGTGATAGGGAAACCAGAAGCACTCCTGTGCTTTTGTGGATCTAGAATACAAAGAGAAATTATGTATTGATATAGGAAGAGGAAAGTCATAGAGAAGTTGATTATAATGGTTGAGATGATGTACAAAAGAAAAAGGACAAAAGTAATAACAGCAATTGGGGAAACAGAAACTTTTGAAGTCATTGTTGGAATATATCAGGGGTCATCATTAAGCTGACTTCTGTGCTGGTCATGGTTGTGATAAGTGAAGAGATCAGAAATGAAGAGTTGTAGGAGTTGCTATATGCAGACTATTGGGGAAGACATGCAGATAAGGGTCGTAGAGTTGCAGGAGACTTGAGGGTAAATGTGTTTAAGACTGAGGTTATGGTGAACATTAAGGAAGGTAGGAACATAATAGCCACACATGAAAGTAGAGACTCAGTGGTTATAAAACAGGTGAAACAATTTAGAAACTTGTGATCTACTGTAAGTCAGGAGCGAGGATCCAAAGCTGAAGTTTAAGATAGGACAAAAGTAGCTAAGGGGATGTGGAGGGAGGTAGCAAGATTGGTATGTGGTAAGAAAATGCCAATCAAGCTGAACTAAAAGTCAAGTTCTATAGCACAGTGGTAAGACCAGTGTTAATATATAGGGTCTATGACAAGAAGAGGAAGCCAAACTTGACAGAACAGAGATGAGAATGCCGAGGTGGATTATGGAAATGTCACTGCTTGAAAGATTGGAATATGATGAAACAAGAAAAATGGCAGGCGTAATAAAGATTACACAGGTGAGAAGTGTCACGACTGAGATGGTAGTATGAGCGCGTTATGATGGTGGATGGTGGGGAGGGAATTATTATTATTATTATTACCAGCCAAGCTACAACCCTAGTTGGAAAAGCAAGATGCTATAAGCCCAAGGGCTCCAACAGGGAAAAATAGCCCAGTGAGGAAAGGAAATAAGGAAATAAATAAATTATGAGAATAAATTGACAGTATATCATTCTAAAAACAGTAAAAGCGTCAAAACAGATGTGTCCTATATAAACTATAAACAACGTCAAAAACAGATATGTTATATATAAACAATAAAAAGACTCATGTCAGCCTGGTCAACATAAAAACATTTGCTCCAACTCTGAACTTTTGAAGTTCTACTGATTCAACTACCCGATTAGGAAGATCATTCCACAATGGATGATGCCTGATCGGGAGAGATGATAGAGAGGGAGGCAGAGAATTGGATGTCGAGGTAAGATGTAGATTGATAAGGAGAGAAGAGGTTAGGTGGAAGAGGATGCCGTGATAGAAAGCATTGGAAAGGGCGCATTAGGCCACCCAACTCTTAATGTAGGGATGACGGTGGGAAAGGAAATATCTCCATGAATGTTTTAAAAAGAGTTCATGGAGACAGGACTTTTGTGGTGAATTGATATTTCTTATTTTAGCTCATTTTATTAGAACAATTCAGTTTTGTTGAAAAATGTATATTGAGATAGAATAAATATATATTTGTTCAAATATATTTTGTAGATATTTTACAGCGGGGGTAGTTTTCAATAATTGAGCTATTTTTTATTTCTCATAATCCTACTATTGATGCTTTACTGGTATTATTTTTACCGAATGTTCCTATGTAAAATTAAACTAACTTGCTGGAACTTTACAATTGAATTTCTGTTATGTAATATTAATACTTTCGCACACTTCGTGTGATACATACTACATAACATTATTTTTATACTGTTATTATTAAGGTTTTTTGTATATCTTTTAACCTTCTCGAGCTGTCGCTCAAGGTAATTGCGTTTTTTCCGTGATTTTTTCCCTTAAATAGAAAATTGAGGAATTTTAATAAATAACTAATGAAAACATGCATACATTCCTTTCGAGTAATTCTATTTTCATCTCCCAAGTGAGACGACCAAAGGGAAAATGTGGAGAATTTATTTCATTTCTTCTTTTTGTGTACGCTTAAAAAAAAAAACATTCAAGTGCTACCCAAGTCAATGTTTTGACTAATAGAGGGTTTAAGCGCAGCAGGATTTAGTTTCAAAATATATTTTTTTTAATTGTAAATATAAATATACGGGATGGCTTCAAGTTTCGAGTATCATGATTCCAAAATCATGCAACTTTAGGAAAGTTATGAAATGTTCTTTAAACCAAAAGATGTACAGTGTTATTCGAGGGAAGGTGTAAGTGGTAATTGAGATTATTTTCGTAAATCCTAATTAATAATTTTAAATTCAGAAAACAAAGTATGCTTTTCCACATTTATGTAAAAATATCAAGTGCTCATGCAACGAAAGAGGTTTAATCAAACTTCAGTTCAACGTGAAGGGGTCTTATAAGATATATAGTTTCAATGTATTCAAAGATTTTAAGTATTAAGTGTTCAAAATATTTAGACATTGGAGTGAAAGGTTTTATGACATTAAACCAAAAATATTTCAGTTGGTACTCAAGAGGAAAAATTAGTTTTGATTTTAACAAGGGATTATTAATACTAATAACTGTAAATTTTTAAAGGTGAAAGGATTTATGCTTTATATTTAGGTATTCATTTGTTTGAAATTCTTAATGTTATTTTCTTGGCTAGACTGAAAATGTCCAACGTTAGAGGATTTTGCGAATATTTTATACAAGATTACCGTTTTTTTTTTTTTCCACAAGCTTGGTTCAATACAGTTATTACCTAGATTTCAAGACAAGACTGGTTTTTCATTCTCTGGTGTTCCAGAAATTTTCTTAAAATTCATTATTTAATTTTATGGGGAAATATTCGACTGATACTTATTGAATGCATATCAATTTAAAATATGAAGTTTCTAAATATCATTTATGTAGTGGCTCAAGTAATTATTATTATTATTATTATTATTTTTTTTTTTTTTTTTTTTTTTTTTTTTTTTTTTTTTTTTTTTTTTTTTGTCCTAATCATTATTGTACACATTCACATTTAACAAATTCTGAAATCCATTAAGGTTTTAAAGAATACTTTTCCATAGAATAGATTCCCCATGTGTGGTACAAGAAAAGAGACAGTTAGAATAACCATAGATAGATTTGAGTCAACAAATGAAAAATGTTTTATTTCTTTAGGTTCACCTGGGCGAAGTAGAAGACGAGGAAGGTGAAAAACAAATGGTGGCGGTTAAGACATTGAGACTGGAAGCCTCACACTCGGTTAGGTAAGTAAAAAAAAAAAAAAAAAAAAAATTGAATTAAATGTTGACGGTCTCGTTGACTTATTCGAAGACAGATTGCATGTATTTGTTTTGTTCTTATAGGTTTGGTATCCTTTTCTATATACTTTAAATTTGCAGAGTGTAGTATGAATATTAGGAGTCCTCAACCTTTTTTATATACTTTAAATTTCCAGAGTGAAGTATGAATATTAGGAGTCCTTAACCTTTCTTATATACTTTAAATTTGCAAAGTGTAGTATGCATATTAGGCGTCCTTAACCTTTTCTATATACTTTGAATTTGCAAAGTTTAGTATGAATATTAGGAGTCCTTAACCTTTTCTATATACTTTATATTTGTAAAGTGTAGTATGAATATTAGGAGTCCTTAACCTTTTTTATATACTTTAAATTTGCAGAGTGTAGTACGAATATTAGGAGTCCTTAACCTTTTTTATATACTTTAAATTTGCAGAGTGTAGTACGAATATTAGGAGTCCTTAACCTTTTTTATATACTTTAAATTTGCAGAGTGTAGTACGAATATTAGGAGTCCTTAACCTTTTTTATATACTTTAAATTTGCAGCGTGTAGTAAGAATATTACCTTTGTTCAAAATTGTGCATATAGATTACCTGTATAGGTTATTTGTTCATATAGAAGGAATTTTGATTTTGAACAGAAATAAATTACTAGCCTAGTTTTTGCGTACATAAAAATGCAGTTGAATGTAGGAAGGAGGTTGTCGTTATACAAATTAAACTTAGGTTGATGATAATTTTCATTTTTCATTATCAATCGTGCGGTATGATGTACTGAAGGCATTGCAGAGGTATATTTAATCATTTATTTTTTATAAAAGGTATCTGGACATACAAACGATACAAGAATGACACTCAATGCTTGTTATAAACCGCATTCCATACATAACCAGTTTTAAATACTTGATCCAGTTTTACTTCTAATTCGAACTAAATTCAGAACATTTTTTTTTTTGGGGGGGGGAGTAAATCTCCACTTGTTGATAGAACCTTAGGTTTATTTTCGACATTTCTTCGTTAAAGAGTTTGAATATTTCGTAATTAACTTTTGATTAGATTACCCGTAATGTTCTGCTAGTATGAGGTATTCTCTCTCTCTCTCTCTCTCTCTCTCTCTCTCTCTCTCTCTCTCTCTCTCTCTCTCTCTCTCTCTCTCTCAGATTCCTTTTTGAGGCTATATTTATATGAAAATTGCATTTCGCCTTCGCAAATATAATTAACAACTTCAGAATGCGCACCTTGAAATTGCACAATAATTTAGCTCGCAACTTGAGCTAACCTGCCAAGCATGTGAATGAGTTATTTTCAATGCATTATCTTATCTTACTGAAGTGTAAATGAAAGAGGGTTAATGGAAATTGCTTATTGCCGAACTCGTGTTAATAAACTCTTAAAGAGCACTGGAATATTAACACTGAATTATGTAAAGAAAGAGAGGTGGCAGAACCACTCTTATAAACTAAACGTTTATATTTTCATCGTTGTTTCGAGATGAAACGATGATTTTTTTTCCAAGGTTGGGATGAACTAGAATTAGAAATATTTAATTTTCTAATTTTTTTCCCAGATGTAGCGAGGTAAAAGAATATTAGATACTTTATACTGAGAGGTTATTAAGAGTATTAAATTTTCTAAAAATGGCTTATTCAAAATGAGATACTGTAAATCAATTTTGGATTAAGAATCAGACTATGATCACTGCCAAATTCTTTGATTACCGATTCGTGAATGAAATTCATATTCATAAATTTCCCACTACATATTCCTGCTCATGGTTTTCATATCAATGTTCACCATCAGTTCATCGAGCTCCCAACACTCACCTCGCCATTTACCTAACTCGTACCAGCCCCTCATTTTCGATATTCCTTCAGTTCTATCCGTTTGTTCTCGTTTATTCTCTCTTTCATTATATCGTATGCGGATTTTACACCTTCTTTACCAAGTTATTCTCTCTTGTTTCATTATATCGTATACGGATTTTACACCTTCTTCACCAAGTTGTGCTCCCCTTTCTTTCCTCATGGCCAAACCGACTCAAAAACACAATCTTCTTCAAACTTTTAACACATTTTCATACATCCACAGCTCTCATCCTTCCGCTTCGTCTTGAACCACATATATTTGTCTAATAGTTTATCTCGTCAGCTTTAACACTAGGATGCCCGGCTTTAGCAATGTGCCTGGATGCTCAAAGTGAGTCATTTTGACTGCCATAAGATTTTTTAGTTATTTCATGAAATAATTAGTTCTCTATCATTTCTTTTTATTGTTATAACCAGTTTTATATACAAACAATGTAACATTATTGTGTTCAATGTTCTTTTGTTAGAAATACTTACAGTATAATGAAATTTAGTTACCCACATGGATGCCCACGGAGAGTCATTTTGACTCCTATATATTTTCAACCTTAATTATGTAAATAAAAGTTTATATATTGATTCTTATATTCATTGTTACATAAATAAAGAGTAATTTTATTCAGTTGTAGGTCTCATAATATTGGTCTTAGGAAAAAAAAGGATAAACGTTTGATTGAGCTAATAGATCTTTTGTTTTTACTATATTTTTTGGAATACCCTTTGCATTCCAATGTATACAGGAATGAAGAAACTGAAAAAAATCTGGAAAATAAAGTGGTAGATATCCTAGCAATCATACAATAGGCGAACACATGAATATCCTTTTGAATATATTCTAGATCACATTTTTTACACATATGTTCAACTTTTGAGGTGCAGGTCCCACAAAGATTTTTCACATCTTTGTTTTCTCCATTTCACTGATTTCCCTCTGATCCAATTTCTTCCTTGACTGTATATTTATATTTGCTAATTCTTCGGATAGTTGTTCTAGGAATTCTTTCCCGGTAATTTTTTCTTTTGTCTCTTCCTTGTAGATAACCCATGCATTTATAGCTGCTAGGTCTAAGGTTGTTTGGAATGAATGAATAGGCCATCGCCTTGTGCACGTCCTCACTGAATACTTTTGAGCCATTTGGTCCAAAATGTTCCCTCTATATCTTGTTTCGTTGTAAAATTTGATTGTTTCCGGTGTGTTCTTAGCATTATTTTCTAAAGAAACATCTTGATGGAGAGTGCTAAAAACTGCAATTTTTTTTTTTTTTGAGTTTTCCCTGAAAAACTGTAAGTGTCATGTCACCAAACTTGTAAAGCTTGGTAGAATACAAATTATCTTTCGTGGTTCTCACTGTCGCAGGCACTAATCTTCTTATTTTATTCATGGTCCCTATGATACTGGTTACCTTTATCTTTAGTTGCTTGGCTAAGTTGACCGTTGTAAAATAATTATCTGTTGTGACATTTCTCCCTTTGTTCAAATAAGGATCCATTAGTCTCATGACCACATAATCACTAACTTTCTTCTGTAGCACGATGCTCTTCTTTACCTACATAAGGAAATCCATTCACCAGATATTTACTCTCCTTATCTACAGCTAACCAGTACTTCTGACCGTACTTATCAGGCTTTAATGCCATAAATTGTGTAAAAGGGCATCTTGCCTTACTAGGAAAGAGCTGCTCGTCAATAGTTATATTAGGCCCCGGTTTGTAGCAAGCAATGCTGTAATCTATAAATCTATTCCATTCTGTAGAAAATAATACAAATTTGTCAGTTTTGAGTCTCTTTGAACGTGTAGATTTATAGTCAAATCGCAAAAACCGTAGAATTTCACAGAATATGTTTCTTGACATTTATCTCTCAAAAGGCTATGCACAGGTCTGTCATTCTTACCTACTACACCTCGGGCATTCATAACAACAATAAATGCTTCGTTCTTCCTCCTGTCTGTGAGCTTCAGCAATTGTACAATTTTTTATCTGCTTTATTATGAATTTGTCAATCATTAGTCGCCATGCACTTGCTGGGCTACCAACAGTGATACATCTTTTTGCATGGCCTGTAGGTCCTGGCATTTCTCGTAAAATATTTTGTTCTGACCGTCTACCACCTGAGCATTTATCAGCCAGAATTTGCTTCCACTATATACCATCCGAAGCGACAATATCTTCCAAAATACACTCATCTGTTTCTTTATTTGTAATGAAATGAACAGTTGAACAAGCATTAGGCTCTGCAACTTCTGCCAGATGTATGAAAGTTGCATTTATACAAGGATAATGAAAATGAGGAGAGAAAATATGTATTAATTCGACAAATATCAGTAAAATGCAAAATGTTTTGTTTTCTGAAAATTGCCAGTAGAAAATTTACTTGAATCACAAGGAAATTAGAAAATAGTGAAAGCAAAACATTTATTAGCTTGTAGTAAAGCAAAAATTATCTTATAATCTTCAACATTGATGTAAAATTATTAGAAAAGGGGATTCATGTGATTTAAGAAGATTTTCACAGAAAGGAGTCAAAATGACTCCCTTGGGCATCCATTACATCATCTGAAAAAATGATATCTAAAGTAATCCGGTAAACTTTTCTAGGATTGTAGGATGTAATACACTCAAAATCAATAAAAGTCACAAAAGGATTCGTAAAAATATATGGAGGAACCAAGCCGGGAGTTATTTGAATAGTAGCAAGGAGTCAAAATGACTCCATCGGCCATTCTAGTGTTAACCTTTAACTGTCCTTCACATTTATCCTTCACGTTTCAACAACTGCGCTTTAATTATATAAGTGAAGATGGGTTCAACTACTTCTTGAACATCCATTCTCTTCCTAGTCTTGTTCTAACACTTCTCTTCTCTTATGTTTTCTATACTGTGACTCTCCTCTTACGTTTTCTATGCCGTGACTCTCCTCTTTTCGTGTCCAACCATTGTCAACTGGGTTTCCACTCTTAAAATATTCGTCTCGTCTTCTAGTTTCTATTTACAATCGTAGTCTTAAGCGTGCTCAAATTACGTCAAATTTCCCCTCGTCTCTTTAGCTTCTCTCTTAATTATTAGTGCTTCACCTATTAGCCTTAACCATCCCAGACACACACCCTTCATGACCCGCTTTCTTATCGCGATCAACTTTTCACCAGCATTTAAGGTCATTGATTGATCTGTCTCATGACTCCGTTCTTTTATGGATATTAAACAGCCTAAGAAACATTACACATCATTCTTAGCAGACTTCTACACCAAACCAGTTTTTCTCTAATTACGTATTCTTACTTATGCTTTATACCTTGCATTGAAGCTTTATATTACTCTGACCAACACATTATTATTATTATTATTATTATTATTATTATTATTATTATTATTATTATTATCATTATTATATTCTCTACATAGCAATGGTCCACCGCAGTTGAATAGCTACTTGCCTAAAGTCTTCCTTAAATCATTAGTTTTATCTCTGAAATTGATGTATTGCTATGAAATTAGAGAGTGCTTTAATACATATTTTTTTCTTAGGGGGCTCTTTGATAGATATGTATTTCTTAGTTCTTTAATATATGTATTTTTATTAGGGAGCTCTTTCATACATTTATTTTTCCAAGGGATCTCTTTAAAACATGAATTTTTCTTAGAGGGCACTATACTACATGTATTTTTCTTAAGAGAGCTCTTAAATGCATATATTTTTTCTTATGGAGCTCTATAATATATGTATTTTTCTCAGGGAGCTCTTTAATACATGTATTTTTCTTAGGGAGCTCTTTAATACATGTATTTTTCTTGGGGAGCTCTTTAATACATGTATTTTTCTTGGGGAGCTCTTTAATACATGTATTTTTCTCAGGTAGCTCTTTAATACATATATGTTTCTCAGGGAGCTCTTTCATACATGTATTTTTCTTAGGGAGCTCTTTAATTCATGTATTTTTCTTAGAGAGCTCTTTAATGCATATATTTTTCTTATGGAGCTCTTTAATAAATGTATTTTTCTCAGGGAGCTCCTTAATACATGTATTTTTCTTAGGGAACTCTTTAATACATGTATTTTTCTTAGGGAACTCTTTAATACACGCATTTTTCTTAGTAAGCTCTTTAATACATGCATTTTTCTTCGGGAATACCATACATGTATTTTTCTTAGTAAGCTCTTTAATACACGTATTTTTCTTAGTAAGCTCTTTAATACATGCAGTTTTCTTCGGGAATACCTTTCTCAGTAAATCTCTATTTTATTTACAACAAAGTGACCTCACCCCCACTCGTGAAAGATAAAAGGCTATTTTGAGTAGGTTTAAGAACCTCTGATGAACCAATATTGCGAGATTTCCCCCTCGACAATGTCTATCGTAATCCTACTTTATTGGGCATGAAACACCCTTGCTTTTTCCGTCTCTCAGGGCCCTGATATTGCAAAAATAATAAAAGTATTAGTGGAAATATGTCCTCCTGAGATATTGATTACGGTTTGCAACAATTTTTTAAGCTAGGTTATATTTTTTGGTAGAATATTCAACTGTTTCTTAATTTTGAGAATTTTTTTTATATTCTGTAATATTTACATTGTTGCCTATTAAGTCTGTGCCTTCCATGTCCTCCTGAGATATTGATAAGTTTGCTACAATTTTTTCTTAGTTATGTTATATTTTCTGGTAGAATATTCTACTGTACTTCATAACTTTAGAAATCTATTATATTCTGTAATATTGACATTGTTGCCTATTATAGTTGTGCCTTTTATGCAACATGTAATAGTTCAGGATCATAATTTAGTTTGGTGTTTTAGGTACACGATTGTTTTTTGTATTTGATTTCCATTTTAAAATATGAAATCCATTATTGTATCAAACCACATTTTTACCCTCATGTAGTGTTTAAGACTTGATTACTTTGATATTTTCTTTATTAGATGTTCTATTCTTTGGTGCCATTTACTTCCGTGTATATTTTTAGTTATTGTTTGTTACTACAGCTCTTATGTACATATTTTAACCCTAAATTTACGTTAAGCATTATTTCCGTATATTTGTCTAATCAATTAAATTTAGCTATAGTGAAAAGGATAATGTATATTTATGTATATTTTTTAATATAGCTATAATTTAATTCATTTTTAAAGGATAGGCACATGTAGAACCTTCAGCCTTTTTTTTTTTTTTTTAATCCTAAGAAATGTATATCCATCGTCTAAACATATTTTCTTACTTGTTTTGTAACATGTAATTGTCTCTTCTAGCCAAAGAAATTCATACGTAGGAATTATAACTGGGCAAGTAACTTTTTTTTTTTTTTTTTTTTTTTTTGCGATCACAACACGGGAAATCATATGATGACATTATTGTTGAAAACTGAATTTTAGTTTATCTTACACTTATCGATACATTAATATTTAATTCATTGTAAAGTGTATTTTCATTTAATGATATTTTACACAATCAACAATGTTATAAAAATTTCATTCTTGCAGATCTTAATGGTAATCCTGATCAATTTTGCTTAAACTGAACTAAATGGTCATGGATGCCACGGTTTTTTTTTTTTCTTCTTTTTTTTTTTCGAAGGTTTTTTTTTTGCGAAGGTTTTTTATTGGCGAAGGATTTTTATTTTAGTAAGTAGCTTTTTTGTATAGTATTCACCGGCTTTAGCCCTTTTATTGTAAACCTGTATATAGGGCATTTTCTTAACATATGTTTTTTTCCTGTAACGGGTAAACCAAGAATGTACACTAACACACGTTTGCGCGTATGAAAGGAATCAAAATATTTCATTTTTTTTCTATAGGAGAGAGAGAGAGAGAGAGAGAGAGAGAGAGAGAGAGAGAGAGAGAGAGAGAGAGAGAGAGAGAGGGTATTCTGGGGATAAGGGACTTTCTCTTGTTCCAAATCCGTGCTGCATGTTGAATTTTTTTCGGTCATGTATACGTCTAGTAATAAGTTTGGGAAACTTGTTTTTATCATTTTATTTTCAAGTACTTATATTACCAAGTACAAAATATCATTAAAATCACCCATTAATGTATAGATTTACTGTATTCTTTACAAGTTCTTCATAGATTTCAATATTTTTTTGGGGGAGGCATATTTAGTTCAAATATAAAGCTACGCTTTTTATTAAAATAACCTTTTTTCACATACATTCCAATTTTTCGTATTGATTACCATAAAATATATTTTAATTCCTACTGTCATTGAAGTTTTGAGTTTAAAGGAAGTCTGAAATTAGAGCATTGGTACTGTAATTCATTCTATATCAAAAGTATCAAATTTGTCAAATTCGAATACTTCTGTCAGTGTTTGAAATATTTAATCCGCTTGCATTCTGTTTTTTATTCTTGATATTAATGTTTTTATGTTAACCAGGCTGACATGAGTCTTTTTATAGTTTATATATGACATCTGTTTTTGACGTTGTTAATAGTTTATATAGGACATATCTCTTTTGACGTTTTTACTGTTTTTAGAATGTTTTCTTGTTAATTTATTCTCATAATTTATTTATTTCCTTATTGCCTTTCCTCACTGGGCTATTTTTTTCCGCGGGAGCCCTTGGGCTTATAGCATATTGCTTTTCCAACTAGGGTTGTAGCTTGGCTAGTAATAATAATAATAATAATGTATTTATGGAATTTGGCTCTGGTATGTCTTGTTGTACATTACGATTAAATTCACACAAATTCTAAAACTTAACCATCATGCTCAAGTGATCCATTCATCAACCATACTTCTATTCATAATAATTATGAACTAACTTTCCTACATTACTTTGAATTCACCTATGTAGCTTCAGTTGTAACGGGTTAGTTTATTCTTCGCACGTCATTCACGCGTTTACTTTCTTTACTCTCTTCATAATTCAAGAATTATATTCTGTGTTCATTAAAATTTGATTGATTTACGTGCATTACTTCGTTACAGAGAAATTAACTTCTGCACAGCATTCACAATTCACTGAATTTACGCGGTCTTGAATATAACCACTTTACAAAATGGGTAAATCGTGTATTTTGTTTACAGAATTCATTATGGGCTAAATAATGTCTTGTACTCCCATTTGAAATTTTTGAAATTCATGTGCTGAGCTGCACTTGAACTCGTGATTTTACGTACTGTAAGCATTTCTGATAATGAATTTAGCGACATTTATTTTTATGTAATGAATCTTACTATTGAATTTATTCAAAGGCAATGAATTCACCTTACAATTGTGGGCTTTGCCTTCCTTTGAAAGGCTTTTGGGCGTTCGCGCCATTGAAGGAAGAACAGTTGAAAAGGGCTATTTTCATGCAGGAATCTTGTTGATGTGGTTCCCGTTTTATTAAACGAATAGAATACTCCGTTTGGGCCAATATTAAAGTGTGTGTGTGCGTGCGTTATGCTTTACATACACAGGAGCATGAAGCAGGCCCCTTTGTGATGGCGGGATTAGAGTCAGTAATAACCTAGGATGAAAACCTCCCTCTTTAGAGAACAGGAAGGGGAATTTACGAGGGTGGTGGAAGGGGAGGGGGAAAAGAAGCTGTTGGCTGGTGGAAGAGGGTGAATACGACCGAGAAATGAAGCAGGACTTGAGAATATGAGGTTTGGAAATGAGGCTGTAAAGAGACGAGAGATTTAAGAGTCGGGGAAAAGGAAGAGAGGCCCGTTGTCGAGGTTGGTTAAAACGTATGGGGATTAGGTTTGGGGGGGATATGGCAAAGTGTTTGGGAAGGGGGGAGGAGGTTATGGGAATTGACACGGACTTTACGACTAATCCTCTTCTGTCGAGTATTATTGTGACTCAAAACACTTATAAAACGTTCTCTCTCTCTCTCTCTCTCTCTCTCTCTCTCTCTCTCTCTCTCTCTCTCTCTCAAAAAAAAAAAAAAAAAAATCTACACTATATATATATATATATATATATATATATAAGTGAAATCTCATCATCCTTCGAGTCTAATGAATCATTGGCAAATAAAAAAAATGAATGACATCTTTGGCCCTACCTAGCTGGGTTACATTGACACTGCTGTTTGATGAGATGCATAACAGCTGTAGACTACCTTCTCTCTCTTCAACGTAAAGAATTTTGTTTGAGTACCAATTGTTTGTTAGGGATTAATATCATACATTTCATGTTGTTGATATTCGTAAAATAAAAACATTCATTTGAGTTCACTTATTGCCTTTCTAGTCATTTAAAAAGAAAATAAACATCGCTCATTTCTTTAAGGTTAGATAGCTCATCTTACTCATTGAGGCTTTGTCTCTGAAGTATCAATTTATTTTTAAAGAACTGAAGCACGCGATTGCTTAAATTTGTTCCTACCTCGGTAAAGCTGCAGAAATTTTCCAATTATTAGTAAGCTTTTCATGCTAAGCGCTTGCAAAGAGGGTTTCGTAAAATTCAATGCCGTCAGTAATGTCTTTAAATTTCCACGGGCGATAGACAATAACTTAATGTGAACTGAACTCGCATGTAAGCTTGGCGACTTTTTCTGTTATTATTTGTTCATCTTTAGTTGAGAGAGAGAGAGAGAGAGAGAGAGAGAGAGAGAGAGAGAGAGAGAGAGAGAGAGAGAGAGAGAGAGTAATTTGAGAATGGGCGTTTTGTATTTATCAGGGTATTAGAATATAAGTATAACAAGGAACATCCTTTTGTATTTCTAGAGAGAGAGAGAGAGAGAGAGAGAGAGAGAGAGAGAGAGAGAGAGAGATATGGATGAACCAGAGTATAATTTGAGATTGAGCGTTTTGTATTTATCAATGCATTAGAATACAGTAAAGTATGAGGAACATCCTTTGTATTTCTATAGCATGTCGTAGAACAGAGAGAGAGAGAGAGAGAGAGAGAGAGAGAGATTCCACCTGAGAAAGACTTAACCCTGGATAGGTACGCTCCTCGGACACCCCTTTAAGGGTATACTCGGACGCGAACGACCCCGACGCCAAAAAAAATTCTTGAAAAATCAGTTTTTGCAGTAACCTCCTTTTTTCTTTTGCCAAAAAAAACTTCAATGAATGCTTAAAACAACTGTATAGATAAATACTACTCATCTGCAGAAAAACTATTTATTATAAATATTTTAAAAAATTAAGTAGAAAAAAAAAAAGACCTGACATAAAAATTCATAAAAAAAAAGTTTATACATATATACACAAATCCTTTTAGGAATTCATTCTTGAATGTTTAGGACACATCTTGATGTATTTTGGATGAAGTCAGACCCATGGAGGTGAAGATCTGAAATGAGAAAAAAAGGGTAACTTTTTTTGGCCAAAAATATTTGTCCAAATTTCATGAATTTTTTTGGGTACCCAAATGAAATAGGAAGTGGCTAATTTTTTTAGGGAATAAACATATGTTATCCTAAAATAGAAATATGTAAAAAAATCTTCATTATTTTGTAAATTACATTTATATCAGGGGCCATATCTAAAGGTAATTTTTTGAGTACTTAGAAATTCCGTAAAAAAATACATATATTTAATATATAATATGATATTTATGCAGGTAAAAATATACCAAAATATCACAAATTCTATAGGGAACAAGAATATATATAGATAGGGCAGCTTACGCTTCGGATATGTCCACAAAATGGCCGCCAACCACACTGACTCAGACTCCCTAATCTGCCACTTGAAATGTAGGAAGGGTATGTCAATTTCAAGGTGTTATTTAGTAATCTAATTATTATTGGATATGCATAAAAATTGTATGGTGGGTTGCTGGATAATTGTCGATTATTTTACGACTATAAAATTAAAATTCTGACCCAAAAAAATTTTTTGAAGGGAAATAAAATCGAAAAAAAAAATGTAAAACAATATTTTAGCTAAAAAAATTTGATGATATTCAATCAAAAAAAAAGTAAACAAAATTTTCCGACAAATAAACATCTAGAGGAATCATTACTCTGTGATAGTTCCTTAGTACGTAGTAATTTTGAAAGAATTGGGAAAAAACGAAAAAATGGCAATCACCGGAAAATCGAACACATACCTATATATACGCCATATCTGGCTAAAAAAAAGATAGGCATGGGTAGCCAGATCATCTAGAAACACTTTCCAACACTATAAAAATACAAGTTTTGCGACACTACTTGCCAATTCCTTACGGTAACATGACTAAGCAAAAAAATGCAAAACAAATAAAAAGGGGCACTCGTGGAAAAATGGCTAACATTCTAATATACGGCATTTCAGAAAAAAAAAAATTCAGCCACGTGCTAGGCAAACCATCAAGGCACATTTTCCGACAAATAAACATCTAAATGAATAATTACTCTGTGATAGTTCCTTAGTACGTAGTAATTTTGAAAGAAATGGGAAAAAACGAAAAAATGGCAATCACAGGAAAATCGAACACATACCTATATATACGCCATATCTGGCTAAAAAAAGAAGATAGGCATGGGTAGCCAGATCATCTAGAAACACTTTCCAACACTATAAAATTATAAGTTTTGCGACACTACTTGCCAATTCCTTACGGTAACATGACTAAGCAAAAAAATGCAAAACAAATAAAAAGGGGCACTCGTGGAAAAATGGCCATTCTAATATACGGCATTTCAGAAAAAAAAAATTTCAGCCACGTGCTAGGCAAACCATCAAGGCATATTTTCCGACAAATAAACATATAAATGAAATATTACTCTGTGATAGTTCCTTAGTACGTAGTAATTTTGAAAGAAATGGGAAAAAACGAAAAAATGGCAATCACAGGAAAATTGAACACATACTTATATGTACGCCATATCTGGCTAAAAAAAAAATAGGCATGGGTAGCCAGATCATCTAAAAACACTTTCCAACACTATAAAAATATAAGTTTTGCGACACTACTTGCCAATTCCTTACGGTAACATGACTAAGCAAAAAAATGCAAAACAAATAATAAGGGGCACTTGCGGAAAAATGCCCAACATTCTAATATACGGCATCTCAGATAAAAAAAAAAGACATGCACGTGTTAGCCCAACCATCAAGGCACACTTTCTAACACATAAACATGAAAAAAAAATCAATAATATACGGCAATTCCTTACTACGTAGTAAATTTTTACAAATATTGAAAAAAAACAGAAATTGGCAACCGCAGTTAAATACCCAATATACCAATAACTACGTCGTATCTGACAAAAACAAAATCACGCATGGGTAGCCAGATCATCTAGACACACTTTCCAACACTAAAAAAGCAAAAGTTTTACGACACTATTTCGCAATATCTTACGGAAAAATGACTTGGCAAAAAAATGAAAAAAAATGAAAAAGGGACACTCGCGGTAAAATGCCCGACATTCTAATATACGACATCTCAGATAAAAAAAAAGACATGCACGTGTTAGCCCAACCATCAAGGCACACTTTCTAACACATAAACATGAAAAAAAAATGAATAATATACGGCAATTCCTTACTACGTAGTAATTTTTACAAATATTGAAAAAAAAACAGAAATTGGTAACCGCAGTTAAATACCCAATATACCAATAACTACGTCGTATCTGACAAAAACAAAGTCATGCATGGGTAGCCAGATCATCTAGACACACTTTCCAACACTAAACAAGCAAAAGTTTTACGACACTATTTGGCAATATCTTACGGAAAAATGACTTGGCAAAAAAATGAAAAAAAATGAAAAAGGGGCACTCGCGGTAAAATGGTCCTCGTGGTGATGAACGACATTTTAACTAAAAAAAAAAACATGCACATGGTAGCCAAATAATCCACCAAGACTTTCCACAACTGATAACCTATACAAGTTGCACCATTCTACGACAATTTCATAATACGTAATAACTTTGATAATTATGACAACTACCCTAGAAGGGTAAACTCGGACGCGAACGACCCCGACGCGTCTCAGAAATCGGGGAAGGAGTACAGCTACAACAATGCACATCTGGACACTACTAGAGCGTGTAGGGGAGACACCTCCTGCAGGTCGATCACCCACAAATTCAGTCACGGGGGTGAGTCACGTGAGAAAAACCTGTTTTTTTTTGACGCTCGGGGTCGCAAACGACCCACCGTACCTATCCAGGGTTAAATACCTTGGAACTTCGTCCTAAGTTAATGATCTGGAAATCAGAACTTGAGGAAGTTTATGGAGAGAGGCCACGGTTGAATGTGGTTGAAGAGGATTACAGTCCCTTCAAACTGCGATGGAATTAAAGGAGGGAGACGAAATAAAGATATATATTTTTGGGAGGTGAACTGAAACAGGAGTGTGTATTGAACTATATTGTTCACGAAAATTGACTTTTTTTATTATATGTTATATTTGATTTCCTACTATTTTATTTATTAATGATTATCTATTTGTTGAATAATTGGTTAAACAAGGGATTCAATTTTCCATCATCTCAAATTAGATACAGATTCCGATTTTGCAGCCTCGTTAAACATGCAGTTTTGAATGCATACTTTCTTAACATACTGTATCCCAAATGCGTGTGTTCCGATATATTTTTTTTATTCTTTTCTCTTTTACCCTATAAAAAGTTTTGTTGTCCAAGTTTAAGAATGGCTCCCATCACTTGAAAGATAAATACTGTATATATCTTTTATGACTTTTGGAATTGCTAAGACACGTTATTATCCCCTATAATCATAGACTGTATAGCGTAAGGGTAATAAACTCTATTTAGATTTTCTGTTCCATCTGTCCCTGTAAGAACAATTTGCAGAAGGAAGGAAACTCCTATGTGTTTTGCTTTGTGGTTCAGGGAATAAGGTCCTAAGGGTCAGAACATGCCATCCTGACACATATATTAACCATCATTTTGAACGTCATGGTCTACAAAGGTCATAAAATGAAATCCAAATTTACATCTCTATTTTTTAATCTCTGTAGGTGTGACTTCGAGAGAGAGGTCGAGATCCTCGCCCGACTGCGGGACCCGAACATCGTCCAAGTGGTCGGGGTGTGTTCGAGAGAGGAACCTCTGTGTATGGTGGTCGAGTACATGGAACATGGAGACCTCAATCAGTACCTGCAGGCACACGTCGCCGAGACTGCCTCCCCAAGGAACACTCACGCGAAAACGCTCAGGTCAGTTGGCCACTGGGGACATGGGGTCACCCAGGTTACACAAAGGTCAGTTGAACACTCGTCGAAGCATAGGCCTGGTAGGATTCATCATTCTCTGTTAAAAAAAAAAAAAAAAAAAGTGGAATATGAGACTCTTGGTATATGGGGTTTAAAGGGATGCATTAATCATATGGGTTCAATGGATATGATATAACTCGGATAGTAATTTTCATGGTTCAAATAAAACAAAACCTGGGACTCATTCGGTTACTCATAATTACACATTCTGACCTATATTAAGGGCTGGGAGTCCCCTGTTATCATTAATAGCTGCCAGATCAAGATGGATAGATTTAGCACTAATATTATGCAAGTTTATGCATCCTACCAGACCTGATAAAGTGGGCTTATTTTTTTCCGTTGCTCTTTCTTTTCTCCTTCCTCGTGCATATTCCTTAAGGGATGGATAGCAATGTCAGTCAATATTTTGGTCATTTCTATATTTATGTGCCACAATCTTGTTTCTTAGGTTAAACTATAAGCAACAGTAATCTTCAAGGAAAATAAATTATGTACTATCGTAATTGTCTAGAGATTTAATATTTAGCATTAGTGGCTTTCTCTTATGGTAGCCTATCTCCAATTAAAATCCCCTAATTAAATATTTGATCCATCATAATTTCATAATTAGTTTTTCCATCATAATTTAGTATTGGAGTTCCCTTCATGTATTTTAATTCATATAATAATTATAAAATTTACCTTTGACTCTACAATATTATTTTAACCAACTCTATTTTTTTCTCTACTACAGCTACGGATGCCTTATCTACATGGCGACTCAGATAGCCTCGGGAATGAAGTATTTGGAGTCACTCAACTTCGTACATAGGGATTTGGCCACAAGGTGAGTTCTCTCTCTCTCTCTCTCTCTCTCTCTCTCTCTCTCTCTCTCTCTCTCTCTCTCTCTCTCTCTCATATACCATAGAATTTAAACATTTTATTTATTATTCATTGTCTTTCCATTCTCGCCCTTTCTTTGTATGTAATTTCTTATGATCAAAAATCGTTATGGACGGATGGAGCAAGAACAAATATTTCCTTTGCTTTTCATCTTTTTATGAAAAGGGGGAGGGGGAGATGTTCTGAGAATTCATAGTTTGAATGTTGGAGGAACAGGATTCATTTTCTGATGTAATAGGTTTTGGTGCTAATCACGATATTCGTTGGAAGTTATACAGGATGGCCTTATAGATAGAGGTATCATGAAAGGTGCTAGGTTGGCCAAGGCACAAGCCATCCATGAGATACTACTGTTAGTGAGTTATTGGGTCCTTGGACTGGTCAGATTGTACTACATTAGATCCCTCTCTGGTTGTAGCTCTATACCTAGCCTGCACATTGAATAGTCTTGACTATTCTTTACACATTCTCTTCTTTCCTCATACTACATACAGTACTATGATAACAAAAAACTTCTTCACTCAAGGGCTAACTATTGCAGTGTAATTGTTTAGTGGCTACTTTCCACTTGGAAAGGGTAGAAGACTTTTCAGCTTTGGTAAGCAGCTCGTCTAGTCGAAGGAAGACACTCCAACATCAACCCAATATTTTATCATTTTGGAGTGTTGGGTAGTGCCATAGCTTCTGTACCATGGTCTTCTACTGTTTTGGGTTAGTTCTCTTGTTACACTCAGTCTCACTTTTGTGTTTCCTTATTGGGATATTTTCCCTGTTGGATCCTTTGAGCTTATAGCATCCTGCTTTTCCAATTAGAGTTGCAGCTGAACAAGTAATAATAATAATAATAATAATAAAAGGCAGTTGTTATTTGAAAACTAATGTAGACATTAGACCTCTGCAAAACGAGTATCATTTACTATTTCTTTTTTAAGTGCACACTAAATGCAAGAATGGTACCAAACTGTAAACTAAAATTTTGACCTTGCAGACAGTTTATTTGTATGCTTGATTTAGCCAGTAGAAAGATATCTCTCTTCCAAAATTTATATAAATCTCAACCTTAGATAAAGAGAGTTACTTTGTTGCAACACTCAAGGTTATATCTCAGTGCCTTTTCAGACCTTAGCAATTGGTTAAGAACTGGTCACTAACCATAAAGGAAAAGTAAACAGTTGTGTGTTTCCAAAAGGCTAGTTGTTCGGGGAAAAAATATATTAATTTCACTGGTGAAAGGACCATGTCCTTTCTACACCCTGAGTTGAGCATTTTCCCTGCCCTTCATTTAGAGTAACCTTGATGTGGAAGGCTTCATTGTGTGTGAAGCTTGCCCATCATGGTATTGAAATGAAAATACTAAAGGTTCAAGCACCTGTAGTTAAGTTGGCGATGTCTTGATGATTTACAATCCTTTATACTGGACAAGGTATTTCTCATCATCATGAAGTAAATATTCCAATGAAATATAATTTGTATTTATACTAATTCAAAGACAAACTCTGTTCATCACCATTGCTGGCTTCCATAGTGCCCGAGTGTACCCTCAAGCAAGAGAATTCTAACCTAAGACAGTGGGGGACCATGGTACAGAGGCTGTGGCACTACCCAAACCAAAGAACAATGGTTTTATTTTGTAGTGCCTTCTCCTAGAAGAACTGCTTACCATAGCTAAAGAGCCTTTTCTACCTTACCAAGAAGAAAGTGGCCACTGAACAATTACAGTGCAGTAACCCCTCAGGTGAAGAAGAATAGTTTGGTAATCTCAGTGTTGTCAGGTCTATGAGGACAGAAAAATATGTAAAGAATAGGCCAGACTATTGGGTGTGTATAGGCAAAGGGAAAAGGGAAAAGGAACCGTAACCAAAGAGATGGCTCCAATATAGTACTGTCTGGCCAGTCAAAGGACCCCATAACACTCTAGCGGTAGTATCTCAATGGGTGGCTGATGCCTTAGCCAACCTACTAAATGGCAACGTGATCCTGTCCTGTTTATTAGGGCTAAGGTATCCCTCTGATTTTTAAGCTGTCAAAGATACTGCTATCATGGACATACTCCATGCTAAAATTCTTAAGCAGAACATTGTCCTATATTGTCTGTAAAGGGTGAGTGAACAAAGTTTGGTATCATCCCCAAATTTACCCTGTTTCTTGTATTGCTTTTTATTTCTGTTGTGCCCATTAAAGTAGTACAGTAGTAACGTATCCATTGCCATTACTCCCGGAAAATTCTCTTTGTCAGACCTCCTCTCTTAACTTAGATTTCATGCCACAGTAATTTCCACCACTACAACAGGTGTACTTTTTATATGTAATTTGATTAACAATATTTGTTGTACCATCAATCCTCCTTTATCTTCTTTGCCTCACATGATGATGTCATCGGTAGCCCTACATTAGGTTCCTATGTCTAAAGATAGTAACCAACTACGCTTTGAATCCTAGGAAACTAGTTTTTTAACATGAGGTATCTGTCCATTTTCAGGAACGACAAATACCTTGTTTTTTCAGTTTTGTTTTCTGAGAGCTGATTTTACATTTTCCTATTAATGTCCTGAAATTATAGCCTTGTTGAGGAAGAAACCTTTCATACTTATGAGTATGCAGTAGGTTGGCCAAGGCATCAGCCATCCATTGAGATACTACCACTGGAGAATTATTGTGCCCTTTGACTGGCCAGACACTACATTGGATCCCTCTCTCTAGTTATGGCTCATTTGATCTTTGCTGACACATACACAGAGTAGTCTGGCCTGTTCTTTACACATTCTCCTCTTTCCTCATACACCTGACAACACTGAGATTACCAAACAATTCTTCTTTTCTCTAGGGGTTTACTACTGCACTGTAAGTGTTCAGTGGCTACTTTCCTCTTGGTAAAGGTAGAACAGAGACTTTAGTTATGGTAAGCAACTTCTAGGAGAACACCACTCCAAAATCAAATCATTCTCTAGTCTTGGGTAGTGCCATAGCCTCTGTACTGTGGTCTTCCTCTGTCTGGGGTTAGAGATCCCTTGCTTAGGATACACTCCGGCACACTATTCTATCTTGGTTCTCTTCCTCTTGTTTTTAAGTTTATATATGAAAGATTTATTTTGAAGCTTTTATTGTACTAAAGCTCATTTTATAGTTTATTCCCTTATTTACTTTCCCTGTTGGAGCCCTTGGGCTTATAGCATCCTGCTTTTTCAACTAGGTTTGTAGCTTAACAAGTAATAATAATATTACAATTGTCAAAGAATTGTTCACATGTGCTTTAGTCCTGATATTATTGTTTGAGACCATCCTTTATGGTCTTTTGTATGGCGTGTCTGTAAATTTTCTTTCAGACACATTTTCTGAATAGACTTTATTTATGCCTGAAAGCTAAGTGATACACATACCAGAAGTTTTTCTGGGACCAAGACCTATTATTAAAGAATAGTATATAATTGTATGATTTAAAGATTTTTTTACTAATTGCTGTTGATTATTATCTTTTATTATAGCTTACTGTTAATTGATCTACACTTTCATTACCATTTTTTGGGGATTATTTTTATCAAGTTCAATCTTCAATACCTGCTGTGTTCTATACAGTATTTATTGTTCTCATTTATGAATTTTTATTTTTTAATAGTCAATTTGATGTGTCATTGAAATCATAATGCTCCTATTCCTACACAGATACAAACTTCTTAGTAATTTATATTGGGTTACTACTAATCATGTGTTCTACACCCGGCCAATCAAAAGTTTGGTTCATTACATCATGCTTCGTACTGGGTGAACCTAGCATATATGCAAGGAGCAAGCACGGGGTTGGGAAGTAAAGAGGTTGTTCTCTCACTTCCTCTCTACGATCGAGCCTTTCGTCGCATTTATCTCGATTCCCCTTTTATTGTTACCTTTCTGCTTGATTTGTGTTTTATTTTTCTTAATTCATGGTCTTTTGGGTGACTTTTGATTAACTGTGAGTTACGAGTGAGTGCTTATGTCCAGTAAATATCAGTATTTACGTTTTTTTGCCCAGGAGCAGATAGCGACTATTGTGGCATCCTTGTGAGCCAGGCATACATAGACACACAACCTGTGTCTCTCTTGCCATGACAAGAGGTGTTCAAGAGAATCTCCATGTAAATACTGTAGGGAGTGAACTCCATCCTAGTGGGGGAGATATTTTTCTAGTCGCAGGAAACTTAACAAAATTTTTAAGATGCTGAATCTCCCTCCAACAGAAGTTAGAGAAAATTTCATTCCATGCAGCAAGAACCTCCCTTAAGTTTATTCATCAAAACAGGGAAAGCATTTCCTCATTCCCAAAAAGGACCTTAGATTTTAGCCTGTCATTTTCCCCTTTACTGAGACAGCCTTATTGAAAGATCCTGGTTACCAGTCTCCAATTCACATTAACGAGAAAGGCCTGCCTAGTACACCTAGAGGTCCTTGGTAGAAAATTCTTCTAAAGAGCGCTCGGAATGAATCGAGAGATTTATCATATATGAGGGTGGTTGGACTAATTTGGCTGCCCCCCACCCTCACAAGAGTTGATAATGCTTTATGCTCAAGCAGGCCTCTCATTCCAAGCTTAATATTGCTGTGAAGTGGAGTGTAACTATTCTCGCCCTACCAAGAATTTCTTTGAAGAATACAGTAAAGTGGAACGTTCAGATTAACAAATCCGAACACACCACTGTATCTAAACAGGATGATGTCACTGCGCATGCAGCCTTATATCAGCCCGTGATGATGTCATCACGCGCACCAACCTTGCTGCACATGAAGAATATTCTTCATGTATAAGATAGCCTTACAACTCATCCTAGGGTATTCCCCGCAAGGACAGATCACATGCTAGTTTTATGCTTGAGAACTTTTCTCCAACGCATGAAGGTAGAGACTTCCTCCCTAAAATATCCGGGTGGTAGCCTAAACTATGGCCCCACGGTTTTGATTGATGAGCAGACGTGATTGATAAGCATAGAATGATAGTCTGCATAGAGGATTCCCCTTCACTTAAGAAAGAATCCATTTTACCCCACGCCTGTGTTGGAACGCCAGTCTGCCTTAAAAGTCAATCAGACTAAGAGGCGTAGATTAGGCCTGCAGTGGACACGAAGCAGAGGCTCTTCAGTCAATAAGCCATTTGCTTGTAATGTGCTGAATCTGGGAAAAAGTACATACTGTAATTTGGCTGAACATGTTGAATAGGAAAGAAGTTTCCCGGGCCTACCCAGCCTACCCACCTCCTTATCTCATCTTAATGTGCTTATGGTTGGAAAAAGGAAGGACTTTCGTGAGATGATTTAGGCACTTCTTATAACCTTGACAGCTGGATTAATGCTAAACCTAAGGGGGGGCATCGCTGTGAGCACTAACGCCGACCCAACAGAATTCAACCCTCTCGGAACCTCCATGTCGGTTTCAGAGATGAATCCAGTTACTGTATAAGGATTAGGAACCTCATCCTTCACCTTGCAAATATGACAGTCTTTTCTCTAAAGAAACCTGCAAACTGAGGAAAAGCAGGATACAGGATTCCGTTGCAAGCACAAAATCCTAAGCTCATTTACGGCCTAAAATTCATGAAATAAAGTAGGCACACTAAACCTATTTATCATATGCGTTTCAGCCTCTGAGAATTCTCTTAAAGCCAGCAGGTCCTCAGGGTTACCACATCTGGCTCTGTCTGAGCAGAGAAATTTGCCTCCTTTGGGGCCTTTAAGAGCCCATTTCCATTCCCAGAGAACTTTGCTAATTTAGTGCCGTCTGCCCAAGCAGAGGATGTATCAGCATTCTCTCCATTTATTTAAGCACAAAAATAATGAACATAGAAATAGCAGCTATGCCTGCAATCTAAAACTGTTCATGGTTCGACCTGTGGTCCAGCGCAATATCCCACTAAGCAACTACAGAAGATCTGAAGGATTGTAATGCCCTACGAAGATTTGTCACAAGCAGAGTCAAAAGCCCTAAAATTCTCTTTCCTATAGACCATTCCTCTATGGGAGAATTGTGTCATGAAAAGACAGGACGCAATCTTCGCCAGATGCTTGGAACAACTGCCCCCTGAAGAGGCGCTAATGAGAGATGCGGATTTGGTGAATTGCCCTGATCTGTTCTCTAGACAGAAGTAAAGTCAGCAATATCTAAGATCGCTAGACAGGAACAAGTTACTTTAGGAAGAAGAAGGAAGACGGCTGGTAGGCCTGGTACTCAGCATCCACAGAGACTTATATAAGATACAGAGTCATCCAGTAGTTCAAACTACTCAGAACAAGGGATCAACACTCACCCTGAAAGCAAAAAACAGAAGATTCAATAGCTCCTACTAGCGTAAGAATGTGCATGGACTTACCCCCAACAAGTAGGGAATGGATGTTACAGTCCGGAAGGAACTAGTAAAATCGGTTGAGGTCCACTCTGAACATTGAAGATAACGTGTTCAGGTTGTGGGCGTTACCTTTATTCCCTTTCGCTATCATGGTTAGTCTAGATACGCCTCCACTATGAAGGTGTTGAGGTGGGCACGTATGGCCTTTTTAGCCCCGGTATTAGATGTTCTCTTCCTCGAGTATTCTAATACCAGCTGCAGGAAGGGGAAGAACTTGGTGCAAGTTCTCCAGTTAAACCAGCCTTACAGTTGGATCTTCACCCCCTCCATTTTTTTAATTTTGCAACTGGCATAGCAATTAGTGGATTGTTAGATGTTGGTTACCCGAAATGAGGTACCATCAGCAAATCCTTACCAGATCGACCTCAAGGAAGATCTTTAAGATTCTACCTTTTGAGAAGAAAGCTATGGTTTCTAACATATACCTCTGTCGGGACTCAAGATCATGACAGAAAGACTAGGCTATGAAATATGGGCCTTCTTTCCTAACTTAGGGAAGGGAGCGAGCCCTAACCGGTGATGACCAGATGTCTGGCCATAAACTGGCACTTTTCTGTTTCTGACAGAATGATCATCCCCGTAACCAGAATTTAGATGAAAGAACCCTTTCGCCGGCAAAGAAGCAAGGTCTGCTCTAATATCTCTGGTGCGAGTGGTGCTTGGCATCAAAAGACTATGAGTACGCAGAACCCCAGCCTGGTCCAAAGAAATTTGGCTTCCTATGTCCCCGAGGGGACATGATACCAAGAGAATATACCCACTGGTTAGGCAAAAGTTGCCCTCCTGTTTTTCCCGTCCAACGGTTAATCAGGACTTTGGTACTTCCTTCCCAGTCTAGAAAGGCTACAAGCCTCTCTAAAAGAGATAAGAATCATTTAAGGATTAGGACTTTAAGAGCAGTAAATCACCATTATCCCTGTCAGGAAGCCTGACAATGAGGTTTATGAAGAGGTCTAGTCCAGTCATTCCCCTGAGGAGTCAAGACATCACCAAGTAGAAGTGGTCATGACCACCTATAAGTACTAACCAGGTATGACCAGGAGAGTTTTACTCTTCAAACCTCCTAACAAAGCTTGGCTTTAAATGTTTTAACTGCCATGAGTTATTTAACTTTGCTAGATTGCTTGTTAGCATCATTTTCAGCCAGTACTATAGTAATGGCCAGCATCCTCTTAACTCGCCTCCAGAAAATAAGACCAGGAGATACAAGGGAGTCAGATGGACATCTCGACTTATTACCAATAAAGAGAATCACTCTTTGACAAGTCACAATGAGTTTGCTTGACACGTCTCATAGAATCCTAAACGACGGCCGTCCATGTCATAGAGAACCCTTACTATGCTGATTCTAGTATAGAGAGCATTCCAAGACCTTGTCATCTGGGCTAAGGACTGCTCGACAATCTCGAAAACAGATCTTATAGCTTTCATGAAGGTTCAGATTTAGTTATAGATCTTGAAGCAGGATCTAGTCTGAGATACTAAAAGTCCCTGCCTGAAAGAACTATCGACACCCTCGTTACCAAGGCTTCTGGTGAATGGAGCAATCTCATAGGAGCAATCCCCCTTACTATTGAGTAGGGAAGAAGGATTATCCTCGCGATCCCAGTCAGAAGGGCATAATTCAAGGATCTAACTACCCTTTACTCTGACATTTTTTTATCCTCCAGCGATGTAAACAAGCCTACTTGTAGGGTCTCCTTCACCCAGAAACCCAATGCAGAAATGCTATATTTTCTAGGGTGATCATGTTATCCTTTTAGAATGAGAACCAGCCGGATACGAGAGATTTTTACTTGGAACTTTTCTCAACCTTACCTCTCAAAAGTCCAAGGACAAACAAAGTGCTCCTACATCCCCAGGATGTTCTCCTGTGAATGCCCTCAGATCATAAGGAAAGTTCCTCTTCTTAAACATGGGCACCCTATTGGTTAAGGCCTTAAGGACGCGAATGGGGCCACGACCATCACCGACAGCGAGGGCATCCTGGCCAGGTGGAGGTCTCACTTTGAGAACCTCCTCAATGACCAAACAGACACCCCAGACGATCTCCTGCGAATGACCCCGCAGCATCCCGTCCGTCACTGGATGGCACTACCACCCTCCATCCATGACTTCAACAAGGCCCTGCAGCGCATGAAGCCTGGCAAAGCCCCAGGACCAGACAACATCCCGTTGGAGCTCCTCACTCACGGTGGCCCCGGTTTGAGGAACCGTTTGATGCTCCTTATACTGAAAATATGGGAGACCAAGACCCTCCCCAGTGACTTCCGTGATGCAAACATCATTACCATCTTCAAGAAGGGAGACAGGGAGAACTGTAACAACTACCGGGGAATATCACTACTAAGCATCGCGAGTAAGATTTTCGCTCGGATTCTCCTTGACCGCCTCCCTATTCTCGCAGAAGACGTCCTGCCAGAGTCCCAGTGCGGCTTTCGACCTTCCCGCGGGACAATAGACATGATCTTCTGTGCGCGACAACTACAAGAGAAGAGCCTCGAACAACAACAGCCCATAATGTTCATCTTCTGGGATTTGAAAAAGGCCTTCGACAAAGTACCTCGACCTGCCATGTGGGCTGTCCTCAAAAGATATGGCTGCCCACCCGATTTTGTCAAGCTGGTGCGTGCCCTCCATGACGGAATGGTTGGGAGAGTCTTCCACCAGAACTCTCTTTCAGACCCATTCCCCATAAACGGCGGCCTGAAGCAGGGCTGTGTTTTGGCCCCAACGTGTTTCTCGCTATACACCGCAGCAATGCTCAACGAGATTCCCCCAGACACACCCTCAGTCGACCTACGTTTCCGCATGGATGGAGGCGCTTTCAACCTCGCCAGACTCCGCGCCAGAACCAAGACCACCTTGTGTGCAGTGCGAGAACTGCAGTATGCTGACGACAATGCCACCCCAGGTCAGACGGCAGAGGACCTGCAGTCGTTAGCTGGTGCATACAACTCTGCCTACGAACGTTGTGGGATGCAAGTCAACAGAGATAAAACCAAGACCCTCGTCCAACATCCACCAGGACTGATGCTCCCAAACTTCAATACCACAATGAATGACCAACCGTTAAAACAGGTGGACCAGTTCTCCTACCTAGGGAGCATCCTAACATCACCTCCCACAAGCAAAAAGGACGTGGAGAACAGGATCAGGACAGCCACTCCGCCTTTGGCCGACTCAACTGCCGCGTATTTAACAACCACGCACTGACAATGACCACCAAAATAATGGTGTTCAGGGCAGTAGTCCTCTCCACGCTCCTGTATGCATGTGAAACATGGACGCTATATAGAAACGATATTAAAAACCTAGAACGCTTCCAACAAATGAAACTGAGGCAGATCTTGAAAATCCCCTGGGAGAGCCACACCACCAACATTGAAGTCTTAGAACGTGCCTCGCTGACCAGCGTGGAGGCCACCATCATCCACCACCGCCTCCGCTGGATAGGACACGTGCATAGGATGGATTCATCTAGGCTCCCAAAGAAAATATTCTACGGAGAACTGACCCTGGGCACCAGACCACGAGGAGCCCCGAAAATGCACTATAAAGATCAACTAAAGCGCACCCTGGCTCTAACTGACATCGATCCTTCCTCATGGGAAGAAACAGCCAGGGACAGGAAAACCTGGATAAGTACAGTACACCATGGCACCGTGGACTTCGAGGAGAGGAGGAGACAAAATGAGGAGGCTAGGAGGAGAAGAAGGAGAGAGTGATTAGAACAGCCCCGCCCACCACCGACCCTCCCTTGTGAACACTGTCCGCGACTCTTCCACCACAGACTAGGACTTAACAGCCACATCAGGCATAAGCACCCACCCCATAGATAGGAGGCTGATGGCTAACGACAGAACCCAATACTCGGACACGAGTGGGCGCCGACGACGACGAACATGAAATTACTATCTCCAGGTCAAGAGTCGCTAGGAATCTCCCCGCTATAACAAGACATCAGAAAGCTGCCACCTTTTCCAGTCTCTGGTTTAATGAACAATCCAGACTTAGGCTAGAAAATGTTTCAAATTAACGCTTTCATGATATTGTCTCAAAGAGAAGCCTGATCATATAAACAACTACTGTAGTTATTCTGTTCCATAGAGCAATACAAGTTTGATAAAACAAATAGCTGGGACATATCGCTCCTCTGGAAGAAGGTAGTCAGCGACACTTCCTTTCTCCAAGTATAAAGAATATCAGCAGAACCTATGAATCCTCAGAAGAAGCATCACTAGGGACCATACCTCGCACATGTTTTACGTCCATAACCTTAACATTCCACAAAACCACTTCCTAGTTTCCAAAACCACGTTGTCTGTGAGCTTTGGAACACTGATAGAATGTATTGAGGAGCATCATATTTTTTTGATAGAGAGAAACTATCATAAGAGCTTATTTAACCTTGGGAAGCATCGCTAGGACCCCCCCCCCCCCCGGCATGTGATACATGTAGGTTTGCTGCAAGCTCAGTATTCTGCAAAACTGTGCATTAATACAATTCCTCAAACTGGTGGATAGAAACGAAACCCACCATTGGACATTTACCATATAGATGGCACAATGAAGTCTTCAGTCATTCTGTTAATAGGCGTCATGGTAACAGCACTATTATGACCTAACTGATAGTTCTCACAGGACATGTGCCAGTTCTAGCCCAAGGCCTCATTACTCCGACAGTTCTCACAGGACATGTGCCAGTTCTAGCCCAAGGCCTCATTACTCCGATATTCTTGGCTAGAAAGATCGCCGAGGTGGATAATGATCTTCATTGTACTTGAAGCCTGCCTTGGGGGTTTTCAGCCAATGCGATTAAGTGTGCCTCAATTTTTTTGGACTACAAAATTGCCCTCCAGTTTATTACCAACACTTTATGTTCATACCACTTCACCTCTGGCGAAGGCTACCTTTTGGGAACTGAACTAGCTATGAGCTAGCTACTCTATTCTGTGGCGATTCTCTTAGATCACTTAATATTATTATTAGTAACTGTATCAGAGAAGGTTTTAATCTCTCAAGAATCCGGTTTTAATCTCTTAAGAATCCAAAGTTTGGCCTCTTTACGAGACGGTTACACTATTCAATATAATTCACATTGATCTCTTGCTATTACTTATAGTAATTAGATCTTCCAGAGAGGAATGTTTTACCTCTTCCCATCATGGAGACTTCCTCTCTCCTAAGGAAGACTCCCCATATAAATGACTTGGAAGTTTCTACCCCCGTAGGAATAAACTACAAATTTTATATAATTTGTATTTTTCTAGCTGTACAAACTTGTCATTAACCAAAGGTCCTGCCTCAACTGCCCCGCAAGTCTTTGACCAGGCGAGAGTTGTGAGGAGACACAGTAAGCAGCCTTCCATTTGCTCCTTGTGCGTGTACTGTGTTTACCCAGCACAAAGTATGACACAATCAACCAAAATTTTGATTGGCTGGTTGTAGAAAACATGATTAGTAGTAACCCCATATAAATGACTCGGGCTGTACAGCTAGGAAAAATAAAATTATATAAAATTGGTATTTTTTTCTAAAATTTCTTGGTAAACATTTCATTCGACACAGGAGATTTTCAATATTAAAAGAGCAAATCTGCAACTTTAAAAGCCATGGCTTTAAACTTGCACGTTATTGACAGCCAAAAATAATAGCAATTGTATATAAATTCAGTTCTTTTTTTTACTTATGATTCCAAAATAATATTGACTTTTCCTTGAAGATTATTAATAAAAGTCTAAGATTTAGTAGGCTTCCAGTGAATTCAACAAAATTATTTAAAGAATGCAAACCAAATCTCAACTACTGTATGTACTGTACTTGCATTGGAGATGTATTATGAACATTAGAATATTCATAATGCAAGCATTAAACTTATGTTGAAAAACCTATGGTCTCCATCTCTGCTCATTACTTATTGGCCAATGTACTGTTTACAATGCGAGTAGTACCACTTTTAACCTTTGATATGAAAATAAATCCTTTTGGGCAAATCCCACTTGGCAGTTTCATTAAAACACATTTAGGTTTACAGTATTATTTTGGAAGTATTCATTACATTACAGTATTAACCAAACCCGATTATTTTGACCACACTTGAAAGTTTTTCCACTGACATCCCTAGATTGTTACTGTACTGTACTGATCTGTACTAATAAGCAAATGATCCATATACTATAGGAAACTTTTATATTTACAGGAATTGCCTGGTAGGACCTGGTCATATTATCAAGATATCAGATTTTGGAATGAGTCGTAATTTATACGCTGGCGACTACTACAGGATTGAGGGAAAAGCTCTCCTTCCTATCCGCTGGATGGCTTGGGAATCTATTCTCCTGGTAACTTAATTTTGAGTTTTGGAGGAACGTATTTATCCAATATTGTTCAAATATAATCCACATAATCAGATTTTTTTGTTTTATTTAATAGGTTATATAAAGTTTGAAATTTGCTTTTGATAAACTAAGTCAAAATCTTCTATCTCTAGGGGAAATTCACCACGAAGAGTGATGTGTGGGCATTTGCTGTGACATTATGGGAAATCTTAACGATGGCAAGAGAGCAACCATACGAAGATCTTACTGATGAACTGGTTATTGAGAATGTTTCTTACATTTATCACAATGAGACGAGGAAAGTAAGTACTTTGAACAGTGACCTTTTCTGTAGTGTTCCTTATTCAGTTGGCTGCTATGATGACACTTAAAACTTACAGGATAAACATCTTTAATACTTTACTTTTTGAAAGTTCAAACTGAAGGTATACTTAACCGATTAAGACATGGGTAAATTATTGATGTTATTGATTTCTGTAGCAGTAAATTTTAATGTTGATGTAGATGAAGAAAATGAAATTAGTTTGAAAATATTAGTTTTTCATACAAACCCTTCAATCGTATTGTGCCAATATTTGAAGTCTTGTATGATCCAAGCACAGATTTCATACTTGCTTAGGTCAAGCAGATAAAGTAAAGACGGAACAATTGTTATAGCAAGCTTTGGTACCCAAATGGCCCTTACGCAGGTGCAACTATTTCCTTTATTGTGTAAAATGGTGGGTATTTATGAAAATTAAATTAAATAAGTTTACTTCTTCTCAATCCACCATTAATCATATACACAATACAGTGTAGTCTAGGTGTAAAAATGATGACCATGCAATGTTTACTATAAATTTTTTCATGGAAATAAGCTCTAGATACACTGGAAAGCCAAATTAGCTTTGTTGCTACTTGGACAATGTTAAGCATTTCTCAGACGGTGGCCATCTTGAGAAAATGCTAATATTAATTCTTACAAAAGAAGCCCTGTAACATAATTTTCCAGGGGTTTTAAAGTGTGGATCATTATTTTTTCAGCATAATTTGTTCTTCTAGGGCTGAGTATACTGTCAAACATTACAGTACGTTAAATATCATGATAAGGAAATTTATTGAATCAATAATCAAAGGACCACAAAATAATAAACATCTGAAGTACAAAAAACTTAGTAAAATCAATTAGGCTAATTGTTATAATCTCAATTACCATCATCTGTTGGTTACAGTACCCACACTGCATACATTTCCCTTTGCAGTACAGTTTCCGCTTGCTACATCAAGGAACTCTTGAGGAGCGACGGGTTCTGACGAGACGGATGGTGTGAACTTAAAAAATTTTCCTGCCAAAATTGGCAATATTGGGTCCTGTTGATTTGTTGCTTTCCACAGTAGCATTTTATTGCGAGTTTTGAACACATGCTACTGCAGGTTGTCATCAGTTTTTGGTATTTCTTTCAGTGAGAGAGCAGGCGGTTTCTTAATGCCAAGGTCCGAGTTTGCGCATTATTCACTATCTCGTAGAACTCTTTAGTCCACAGAGTAGTAAGGAAAGGGTGTCCACTGTTTCATTGAGCTGAGAGGCTTGATTGTACTAGGCTCTCCTAAGTACCTTATCAAGAGCTGGTATGTCATTTTGCACTAGGCTATCCTAAGTACCTTATCAAGATGTGGTATGTCATTTTCAAGGAGTTTGAGCACTGTCTGCTTTCCTTTTCCAAAAAGGTATGACACTGTAACACTGTCTGACAGTGTAAATGGGCTACAAGAAGCTGGCTAGGTTCCAAGTGCTTGACAGTTTTGATGACATCATTTCTATGTCATAGATGGCCATCCCTTTGACAGGGATGGATTTTTTTAGTGCTACCATTTTTTTATTTTCTTCTTCATGGTTGTGTGAAAGTCATTGCTAAGAAAACCTAATAACCAATGCATTCTTAGGGCCCATGGAACTTTTGTCTAATCACAAAGTTGCTCTAGCTTTTGATTGAAGGTGGTATTGCTACCCCTTTCTAACCTACACCACCATTTTGGTGGGTCCTTGTAATCTTTTGGTATAAATTTTTCCACATATCAATCCATCTCTCATGAAAACAGTCACTGAACATTGATTTTAACAACCTCTTAGAAACATCAATGTTATTGCAGGAATGAGCACCTCTTTTTCTGTTCATTTTTTCCAATCTAATATATAAGTACAATTACAAGATTTGTGAGCTAAAACTGCTTAAAAGTTAAAAAAAAAAAAATTCCATTGATTTTCATTGTGGCTGTAGTTATGATATTCTTGAGTCACATTTTTGAATGGCTGCAATTCTCCCTTGGTATTACAAGGACTGAAGAGCTATTCCACCTTTCAAGGCTTTGTGATTGTGAAGATGTTGGACACCATGGAACTATGGCCAGTAATTTAGTCATGCATACACAAAATCTGAAATAAGGACAAATTGTCATTAAACCTGCTTTTAAATAAAATCACCTAGAGTATCTATACATTGTAATGTAAGAACTACAAAAAATGAATGTACAAACATTAAATTCTCCACATCACAAAATTGAATCCTACTGGCAGCTTTACTGCATTGTTGAATGACCATGTGTATGCCTGCTTTAACTAAGTTGCAGCTGTGAAACAGTACCTCCTTTCTTGTTGACACAAGCCACTATGATCGTGTTGTCACTCTTAAACACTACCGACTGACCCATCAGACACTAGGAATCCTTGCATCATCAAGAATGCTCCCCACATTTTCAATAAGCTGTGCAGCTGCTTTTCTTCTTCAGACCAGCAACCCAAGGCAGTTTGGTTTCATAGGTCCACACCCCTATCTTTTCTTCCATGTATCAATGAACATCAGTATTTCTAATGGTCCCTGGATGAGGTTCTTGTCTTTCAGCCACCAAGCTAGATCATCTTGTACACCATTAAAGGGACCAGCGATGGAGCTGCCCCATGAGGAACAAGCCTCTCCAAAGAGGAGAAATCTCCAAGCAGTTGTTGATATTATTGCTGTAGTTCTTGCTGGTTGAGAAAGGCTGCACTAACTTCTTGTGTTTGCTAATGCAATTGTCAGATTCAAAGACTCACTGCTGCTGTGTCTACCAACATTCCCACTTAGTCCATCCTCTACTTGGGCGTGACACTGAACTTATCTTGATTGACCAGTCTTCGAGATATTGTTACTTATGAAGAATACTGTGGACATGGGCCTGAGATGAGTGAGAACACTAGCGTGAACTCCTGGGGAGCAGTAGTCACTCTGAAGCAAAGAACTATGAACTATTATACCTTTCCCTCTAGGACAAAACAGAGGTGCCTCCTATAGAACCAATGGATTGGAATCTAGAAGTAGGCATCTTTCAGATCTACTAAAAGCTTTGTCATTCCTCCTGACGGCAGCTTGCAGTCTCCATTTTGAAGTGAGTCTACTAGTTCAAGAGGGAGAGGTCGATAGCCTGTCTCCAATCTCCAGTATACTTTTTGACAAGGAACAGAATACTGTAAAAGTCTGGGAGGTCATCCAATAAAATCTCCATCATCTTCTTCACCTTTGCTTGAAGAGCTAGGGCTGTCTTGGAACTCTTGGGATATAAGTGATGGAGTTTCTTATGAGGAACAAGCTTCTCCAAAGAAAGCAGTCTCCAAGCAGTTGTTCCCATTATCGAGTTGATAGTTCTTGCTGGTTGAGAAGAGGTTGCACTAACTTCTTGTGTTTGCTAATGCGATTGTCTGATTCAGAGATTCACTGCTGCTGTGTCATCCAACATTCCCAGTTAGTCCATCCTCTACTTGGGCTTGACACTGAACTCATCTCGATTGACCAATCTTCCAGCTATTGTTACTTAATAATACTGTGGACTTGAGCTTGAGACGAGTGTGAGCACTAGGGCGAGCATCTGGGGAGCAGTAGCCTGTCTGAAGCAAAGATCTTTGAACTAGAATACCTCCCTTTAGGACAAAGTGGAGGTGGTTCCTGTAGAACCAATGGATTTGAATCCAGAAGTAGGCATCTTGCAGATCTACTAAAAGCAGTTTGCATGGTGCTTGTTGTCTCCATCTTGAATTGAGTCTGAAGAATTTACTCGTTCAAGAGGCAGAGGTCAATGGCTTGCCCCTAATCTCTGATATACAGTACTTTTCAACAAGGAACAGAAGACTGTAAAAGCCTGGAGGGCTATCCAATACAATCTCCATTATCTTCACCTTTGTTTGAAGAGAAAGGGCATTCTTGGAACTCTTGTGATATGATGTAAACGTTGTTGGTGTCTGAGTGAGGGGAGAACGAGAGCCAATGAACAGGAGTTTGTATCCAACCTGAAGGATCTAACCGTCCAGTCTTCAGCCTGTATGGATCTGTCTCTTTACCTAATGGCTTGACATACCCCCCCCCCCCCCCTTTGCAGCAGTATGAGGTTATTTCCTATCCTTGTCTCCCCACCTCCTCTCCATCTTCTACCCCTTCTGGACTGATGAGGGCAGATGCAAAATGGTGGAACAGATTCCACACCTCTGCATAAGGTAGAAGGGACTGGAGTTGCAGATTTTTCTCTCGTAATTGCTGTTAACTTTTTCGTTTCTGACTTCAAAGGGGCAATAGTCTAAGTTTTGGTGGTTATGGGAGACCTGGCTTGTCTTCCTGAACTTGTACTTGAATATAGGGATTTTGACATCATGATATAGAAAAAGGGGCTGGGTTCCAGTGAACCAAAGAATTCTTCAATGCTAGTGCGTCACGTAGACCTATCTGCCTGGCAAATTTGGAAACTTCTGCATCTCTTCTCTTCAAGATCTCTTTAGCCCATTGGTTAGCTGATTGTTGCATTAAAAAAGTAACATTATTAATGACTGACAAAACCAAGTTTGTAAACTCAACTTTTTTTGGGTTTTACCTAGTTCTGGAATGTGCTGTGGTTTTCGCTGTGGCACACTCGAACAGTAAGAAGCTAGTCTCTCTCAGTCCCAAGTCACTCCAAAAGTGTCCCTGTAGTGTGTTGTAATAGTAGCATTGATAGGAAGTGGAGCAGGGTTTTCATCTTCTCAGAGATTCAGCATTAATGGGAAGAGTAGCAAGGTTTTCATCTTCTAGAATAAAGGATTTCCTTTGATGAGAGAGCACACAAGTCAGGATTGTGTAGGAGTGCCTCAAGTGCAGTGGTACTTGGACGAGAGTTCCGAGCATGTACACTATACAAAGCCACTGAAGAAAGCTCCAGTCAAGGAATATCAAGGGTGGTCCATGATCCTTTGGCGCCATTGAAATGCCCTGGTCAATGGACATCATCCCAGCTCATTTAAGCCCGGACTAGTGCTCTATAGTAGTTGCTTTCCCACAGTCATTGACCTCTTGGATGAGAGAGACTACCTTGACAAACATCTATTTAATCTCTAGATTCTGTCTCTGCTGATGACAGTCCAGAGTCGGTTGCCCAAAGGTCAGTAGTAACCCAGGACTACTCCCTCATGAGGGAGGTCTCAACATATTACAATGGCAGAACCTGGTGATTCACATGGCCCCTCTCTGGATCTCCGAGATGCATCTTTGGTAGATTGTCAATAGAAGATGAGGAGTTTGATGTACTGACAATTCTTTGGTACAGGTGTGAGATGATCTCCTTGATACATCACTCTTAACAGAATATAATCTTGGGCCGAAGAGCAGTGCAACAGATTTCTTGCTTATGACCTAAAAAATGTGAAGAGGTAAGGAAAAGATCTCTCAAACCTCATATGTCATAATTCCTCAATAAATATAAGAAAGTCCAGTTCAAAGGAATCTGGTCTCTGGTTCATCTAGGATCCTGGATTGTGTCACATAATGTACCTCGTTTCAGTTTCCAAACTACAGAACCACCTTGAGTGGAACTATCAAGTGGAGACCACTCACGATATGACAGAGAACCTGAAGACCTTGCGCTGGAAGAATAAGAGTGTGTTCTAGTACATGATAGTCCTGTGTGTGAAGAACTGAATCTAGGAAAGCTTAAATGTGAAGATCTGTGCAGGGGAGATTGTGTGTGTAACATTACGAATTGACTCTTATAGACCTTATGCATGAAGCTGATTATGCACACGGAGAGGCCCATGTGTATGGTGATGGTGGTAGTACGCGCGGAAGCCTACCCCATGGTGATCATGCACACAGAGTCCTATCATGGGGGAACTGTGCGCGTAAATATTTTTTGCAATGTCATCTACCATGTTTTCATTCCACTATCATCTCTTGTCTTAAGCACTGATTTTTGACTGAGCACGTTCAGACTCCCTCTCAGTCTTTGGTGGGAGAGGGCTGAGAGCCAATGAAGGCTCAGCTCATACACTCGCAGGGCAGAGCTTTCACTCTGGAGGGGGGGGGGGGGGGGGTTCTCTTAGACCAGTGGTCATAGCCTCCAAGAAAAAGGCTGGGTAGCAGTGAGGGAAGGTTGAATGTATAGGTCTGTGTGGGCATTTGTTCCCTTGCCAGAAGTCGTTGTCGAGGATTTCCCTGCCGAAAGGGAAGGATATTTCCTCCTTCGGCAGGCCGGGACTCGTTGACAGGCAATTACATCCAGTGCTCCTTCTACAGGTGGGGCAGCAGACAAGGAGGGGCACAGCAATAGAAGCCCTGGTTGTCGCAGCATCAACTAAAACAGACACTTCGCTGCAGACGGGACGATTTAGGTCCAAGTCCTTGGAAATGTCATCATCGTTCTTTAAATCAGTTGGCTCTTTTCAATGAGAAGGAAGTGTAACATTACCTTCATGGAAGTTCACTCCGAGGGCAGATGGGAGTCTCCTTCCTCCTTTGGCTTTCCTCTTAAGGACTCTGCTCCAGAGAAGGCCAAAAAGTGCACAGAACCTTCAAAAGCAGAAGAATCCCTCTTTGTGTTCTTTTTCCACCACAGTCATCCCATTGCCTAGACAGCCATAAACAGCAATATTTGCAGGGAGTTGACCGAGTCAATCTCCCCCCCCCACAAAATTGGCACAAATCAGGGGGGTCCGCATCTTGTCAACTCATGAACTTACTGCAATTAAGTTAATCTCAAAAGAAAAAGGATAATGAATTATAAAGTATGAGTAGAGAAAGTTCTAGCGATGAAGAAATGTCCATTCCTTTCAGCCTGAAGGATAGAGCGTAACCAAGATTGGACTGGAAGTTCCTCTCGTCTGAGAAAAGGACTTGCGACCTTTCTCAGTCTTGCTATCCTGTTGTCTGATGGAAAGGCTTTGTGGAGATTGGTGTCTATAACCATGCCCAGATATACCAGTCTTTGAGTGGGAAGCAGTGAGGACTTCTCGAGATTTATCAAGATCCCCATATCCTGGCAAAGTCTCAGTTGAAGAAGAGATGATACCGAGTCTGCTAGGATTAACCAGTCGTCCAGATAATGGAGGAGACGGATGCCAATCCTGTGTTCCCATAAAGATATTAGGGTGAACACTATGGTGAAAACCTGTGGTGCTGTGGAGAGACCAAAGCACAGCACCTTGAACTGGTACTTTTTGTTGTCTAGGCTGAATCTTAAGTACTTCCTTGAAGACGTATGGACTAGGATTTGGAAGCAGGCGTCCTTCAGATCCAGTGTACACATGAAGTCTTGCGGTCTCACTGCTAGTCTGACTGTGTCTGCCGTCTACATGCTGCTGAATGAGTTTGTTTGACAAACTTGTTCAGAGCTGAGAGGTCGATGACTGGTCTCCAGCCTCCAGACGCCTTCTTTACAAGAAAGAGTCGACTGAAGAAGCCTGGAGACTCGTCGAGGACCTCTTGGAGAGCGCCCTTCTTCAACAGGGTCTGGGCTTCTGACCAAAGGGCCTGCCCCTTGCCGATCCCATGGCAAAAGAGCTCAATGACACTGGATTCGTCATCAGGGGAGGTAGAGATGTAGTGAACGGGTTGCGGAAATCGTCCCGGAATTGGCCCCGAGTTGCTGCCACCTGTCTGAGCAACTTTGTAGACATCCCCCCACTGGTGGACATGCAGGGGGACTGCCAATCCTAGCGTTTGTGGCCTCGGCTGCTACCCCTCTAGGATTCTTACCTCGCCTGTAAGACTTTGCTTTTCCTATCCTTGACAGGGAAGGGCTTAGACACTACTGTCTTCGCTGCTGTCGTTGGTTTTGCGGTCTTGGTTGGACGGGACTGTTGGGGTGCCGGAGGCTTATAGCGCTTGGATGTCAAAGCCCTATGAAGGAGGGAGTCTTGGTGAGACTTCCTCCACCTCTCAGCAGCCTGTTCCACATTCTTAGGCTCAAACAGGATGGATCCTTCTAAGGAAGAATGTCTGAGCCTATTGATCTCAGTTCCTTCCAGCCCCCACTTGAGTAGACCTCTCAGCGCGAGGAGAGGTTTCCCTCATTGGTGCGATGGGGGAAAATCTCACCTCACGTGATTCCCCTGATGACAGGAATTCCTCGTCTGACAGGGAAGGAGAGATCTGGGGGAGTGAAGGAACCTGCCTCGAAGGCTTGCGTGGAGTCAACTTAACCCTTGGAGAAGTTACCGCGTCCAGAATTCCTCTTTTCCTCTTCAGAGGGGTAGAGACAGCCAAGGATCTGTGACCTAATTCAGAGAAAACAGGCTTGAACGCCTGTGTAACTGCTCTGATTAGTGCACTGAACCAAGGCTGTTGGCTGATAGACGCGCTGTCAGACACCCCCTTTGAAGGGCCCTGGGAGGAGTTCCTATAGGTGGGTTTGCAGGGATCCTGGACTCTTCTGGATGTTTCCCTTCCGTCGCAATACGCGCTGTTATGCGTTTGCGGGTAGGGGAATGAAGCGATGGCGACCTTACCCTGCGTTGTTCAGCAGTCTCGCACGCGGGAAGATATTGACGCTCACGCGGGGGCGTCCGTAATGGTGAATACCAAGAAGGTCGACGTGTCCTTTGAAAAGATGACCTTCCACCGAAGGGGATCGCGAACGATCCGCATAGAGGTCCAGGACCAAAGCAGGAACAGTCAGTGATCGATGACGAGGCTCCTCTGCGGGGGACTGTAACAAAGATGTAGAACCAAAGAGGCGCCTCCTCACCGCAGGTGAAGGAAGGCTTCTCTGGCGAAGAGGAAGGCGAGCCTTACGACGAATACGCCCTCTGGGGGCTGTGGGATCAGCAAGCTGATCATCTGCAGTCCTCCTTAGAAGAGTCTCTAAGTGAACTTCATCGAGAGAGAGAAACACTAGCTGGAGAGACTGTTGGACTTAGTTTCTCCCTCGTTGGTTGAACAGGAACGGGAGAAACTAAGCCGTCGGCTACTGTAGGGTTTGAGGAGGCAGAGGTAATGGGAGATACCAATGCGTTTGAAGAGGCAGAGGTAATGGGAGATACCGCATTGGATACCTGACACCACAACGTAGACAATCGACAGAGCAGCAACCTCTGCCGGAGGCGGTGATTGCTTTACAGCAGCACCCAATCAAGTAAGACTTCCTTGGAGGGTGAACCCTCGAGCCCCAAGGAAGACCAAAGCTGAAAGAGATGGATTAGTGGTACATCCTCCCCCGGGGGGAGAGGTGGAGCTGCTTCGTTAGGGGAAGCAACGTCATCTCTCGAACCCCGAGCTTTGAAAACAATACAACGGTCTACGCTACCACTCGATGGTCTCTCGAAAGAGAGGAGGAGGTTTGAGCAACGGAAGAAGACGCCTTGGGTTTTTCTCCTTTCAAAGAAACCTTCGAAGGAGAAATATCCCATCTGGACTACTACTTCCGTTGCCACGAAAACCTCTCCCACTGGGAGGTAGACCACTCCCTGCACTCCCTACACTTAATATCGCTATCTGTCTCGACCGCCGACATGAATGTTCCACAGGGGCGGTCGGGTAATCCAGGGAAGGTGCGCATAATAACAGAGGCCAGCTTCACACACACTGTCCAAAGGAGAAAGCAAAAAAAAGCATTAATGGCTGCCAATGAGCGGCGAGGATGACAGCGGACACGTCCGACTACCATCCAAGCTGAGAGCAAAGTGAGTTTAAGCACAGGTGTGTGAGGGGGTGGGGGGGTAGCAAGCTACCCACAGCGTTAGTTAGCGGTGTGGGTAGTAAACCCTCGTTAAATTTTAATGGCTCGTCATTTCAGCTACGCCGAAAGTAATACCCCTATTAAATAGCGTGGTTTGTATTCCAGTTACGGAACAATTAAATAACAATACTCAATCAGTGCCCTAATTATTCAATAGAGGTGCCAATACCATGTAACTCGTAAATACTTGTACAGTACAGTATCCAATTTGGGGTAAGAAATTTTGCAGACCTGTGGAAAAAAAGATAATGTTAAATACTTATGATTACTTTACAAAATATAATCTGCAAGACAATGCCATATGTTTTCTAGTAAATATTCTATCACTAAATACAAATTTAGATTGAAAAATTTTGCACTTGAATAATCCTAATCCTTTACTAAACACTACTGTAATTAGTAATTTATTAATTTCCATACACAAAATTTAATAACGAAAAAAATTTTCCATTTATTTCTGGCAATCAATATCAAAACTTTCAGTAATGTTTAGTTATAACAGCAATAGTAAGAATCCTAAAGGCTTCTAAAACCCCTTTGCATTTTCCCATAACCCCTTCACTTATAAAATGCTTTTAGGGGTCTGGCCTTTAGCAAAGTGTCAAAAATCTGATAATTATAATATATAGCCTACAAGCACACAGAATATCTTACAGATGTTTGGTATAAATTAAAGCCTAAGCTAAACTGAACACTCCTTATGAAATTACCATACTATCAAGATATGCTTAAAGAAATTAATGGCAACTATTAAAAACTGCATAAAGATGTCTGAGGGACTATTTTTCAATCTTTTAGTGAAAAAATTTCAACTAATTTGTAAGCATCAATCTCGTTTTTTTTTTTTATGCATTTATAGTTCCAGAGCATATGCTGGTTCACACAGATACCTGAATATCTAAATCTTTATGCACATGTAACCATTACAATATTAACAAGTTTATGGCTACTGTAATTTACTTTTTTCAGGTACTGCTTCCCCAGCCAGCCAACTGCCCTAAGGAAATATATGACTTGATGCGTGAATGTTGGAAACGCTCTGATGCTGACCGGCCCACCTTCCGGGAGATCCACATGTTCCTGCAGCGTAAGAATTTAGGTTATTCTCCTGTTACCTGAGGTCTGCTGGAGAACCTCCAGAGGGCGTGTGCGCCAATCTCCAGGAGGTCCTCCTACACCAACTTTGGCTTGGATATGTGCCTGCAACGAAGGCGGACGGTTCCGCAGTTGAGGGGGACGCACACGCTCTCCGAGGGTGACATTCAGAACCTGGAAGAGGAAGAAATAAATGGTGGTTTGCCAGCATTGAGGGGAGTCTGCAACAGCTTTGAAGGAGACGTCTGCCTCTGCAACAAAAAACTCATGTTTTCTTCCCAAGAAGGTAGACAACTCAGACAGTAATAGAAAATTTATTTTGAGTGTCGAATAATATAGATTTCACAATGGATGACTTCTTCCCCAGCCTTCTATAACGCCTTTTTAGGGAATCTCCCCCTGAGGTAGATGACAGGACTTCTGTAACTTCATGCTTGTCAGTAATATGTTGTGTTCCTGGAATACAATGAATGTACTGGTATTCTATTATTGACTATGTACATTGTTTAGAAAATATTGTACTGCAGTGTACATTTTATATAAATTGTAAAATAAAAAGTGTTCAAGGAATGGGAGATATAGTATTGCTATACATTGAAGAATTTTATAAACCGAATAATCTAGTCGTTACAAGTAATAATTACTGAAGGAAAAGTATAAAGTATACAGTAGGTGGTTCACTATAGTAATGAAAATATAGCAGTTTCACAAAGCTCCGTTAAGAATTTAAAACGGTGAGAGGAACAATTAATGTAAAACAAACAAAGGAATAGTCTTCTTGTACATATGTTATATTCTGCATACTAAAACACGATTTTTTAGTCATGCTCGAAAATGGTAAACTTTATGCTTCTTTACATAAAACCATAATGCTTCAGATTTTGTGTATATATATACTTGTATGTATGTTTGTATAAATTTTATTACTGTACATATCAGACAGTTTTACAGTTGCATTTTCAATCTTTTAACTGCGCTAGTCATGACCACACTCATAACTGCCTATTACTTATTACGTGTTGGGTATAAACCAAGGAAGTATGTCATTAGATGGACTTTTTAACAATTAAAGATGGAATTCTTCATGATTCAAAGAAGGTTTCATGTTTCATTTGTGTCCTAGTGTAAGGCTCATAGATGCATAATAGCATATATACTACATTTGAGCATGAAATGTTTTTTATTTTTTTTTTCTTTCATTAAAGATTTTATTATTGGAAGCTACTGTACATACAACATATATTTTTTGTTATTCAAGAGATTAATTTGGTCACAGATTTTATATAAGAGGGCAATTGATATCCTAATGTACTGTGTTACCTAACAGTATACTTTACTATAATAAAAGGCACTTATCTCTTATAAATATGAGCAAGTGTCACTGTGTCATATTAGTTGACACTAGAAATGCCTCAAACAGTACAGTACTAATTCTTCTACATCTGTATCTACCACTACTACTACTACTACTCATTACCACAGCAACTATTACTGGCACCACCACTGCAATTATTACTATGACTTCTACCACCACTATTACTACTTCTGCTGCTGCTGCTGCTACTACTACTACTACTACTACTACTAATACCATTGTTAGAGGGCCAGATTACCCCTGAACAAATGAACTCAATAAAAACTTGTGTTACTGAGGTTCGATGCACCTCACCTTATGCTTTAATGTGGTGTTTAAACTTCTTCAAGGGACTTCTACTGCTAAAATGACTAGAAATAAACATCTGAAATGCAAAGTTGCAATTGACAGGGCATAAAATTAATTTAAGTGCTCCAATTTATTCTTGATTTTAAGAGAAATAAAAAAAAATTACTTGTATTTGAATATGACTTTGCCAAGATGAATACAAGATTGTAAAATATTTTATACTTAAAAACTTTTTTAGTATGAAGAACTTTCCCTCTGAGAATGGCAAATGCCAAATACCCATATTACTTTGCACCTTCCTTCATTAACAGTGTATAAGGGCAATAGGCATTGTTAGGCCTGTATATATACTAGATGTTTCATATCTTAATAACAAAGAATAAAACTCATTTGTTGATAGAGTGGACACCCGTGACATGCTATTAATTATTATTATTATTAGAATTAGATGTAAACATGATAAACTACGAATGCTATAACTTAATGTTTCCTGTGATAAAACTAAACTTACTGAATGATACTGCGATTGAGGTTAAGCTCATTACCACTGAGCATGTCGAAGTCCATTGGATTAGCTTAGACCAGAAGCTGGTTTGATATTAGACTAGCAGCAATTGATGAAGAAAGTTTTTCCAATGTAGCGATGGGAGTTTATCACTCCTAAACTGACATGAGTCATTTAATGTAGTCACTGTCACATTGCTTAACAAACATTTATCATCGTCTGGGTTTAAACAGTATTGTATAATCTGATGCAGGGCAAATAAAAAAAAATTATGATAATTCCACCATTAGGAAATTCCAGATCATGTATGTAGCAAAATTAGGTGTTATTTATTTCCTCAGTATTTATATATCTATGTCTTTTTCCTAAGCAATTCATAGGACTCCGATATGGTTAATTCCCTTGACGCAGATTTCATACTGGCACATACTTTTTGTTTTTATGTATGATGAACTGTGTGCATAAATGGTTGACAAAGAACCTATTAACAAAGTTACCCTCTCCTATATGTGTATGTTATGACACCGGTAATAGAAATTCTCCTCATCACCTTTCCCATATAAATTTACTGCTACAACTTAAGGGGACATCATGAATAACATGAATACCTAGATAAACAGTACCTACCATAACTGTCATTTTATGAAGTCAACTGCTAATTGTTTTCTTGCTTCAACTGCTTCCTGTTTTTTTTATTTACTTGAAAAAGTGATGGACCTCACCTGAAAGAAATAAGAACTAATTAGCAAAATTATTTCTGGAAATACCATAACTCTCGTAATATATCCTTAACCTGTTAATGCTTGTGTTACCTTGGAGTGTATACAGTATTTTCATATTGAAAAAGAAGGAAATATATGCCTGATCTCTTCATTCATAAGTTTTCAATTAATAAAGACAGTAGTCAAATGATGTGGTACGAAGAGAAACCTACAAGTGTGATCATCACAAGATCATATTTCTCAAGAGACAATCGTCAAGGGAAGCTGCTTCACTACTAATGGATAGAGTTATGCATTGTTTAAGTGTGACAAAATTTTCTATTGTATGATGAAAATACTCCTCACTCATAGCAGAAAAATAAATTTCTAAGAAGGATGGAAATTCATTCAAATTAGATGAGAGTTGATGTTTAAAAATATGGGAATGAAACCTTTTCCAATTCCCTAAAAATAGGTTTTCACTCCTGGTGGGGGGAAATTTTAATTATATCCAAGGGGGAAAAATGTTTCAATGCTAGTTGTTATACTTCAACCCTGCCAATAGAGAAAGTGTTTCTTCTGTTGGATGTGAATTCATCACTTCCAGGGGAAAAATACTTTCACTGTTAGCAAGGAATATGTACCCACACTAGGTGTGAGTGTATTACAACTGTCCAGAAATAATATTTTTTCCACTTCTGGACAAGAAAATGGTTGTTTTGTTTCATTGTAAAATTACTGTATTAATTTATTGATTTCTAATAATAATCCTTCAAATATACTCCTTCACAAAGCAATGCGTTGTGTTGCAATAATTAATGAAACACTTACTACAACACTATAAATATATATAAATATATCTTGCAGCCTTCGAATGATAATATATATATTTGCAAGATTGGTCAATCTTTTTTTTTCTTTCTAAAGTAATGTTGGCATGTCAGTGTGTGCCAAATGATGGACACCTGATGATGCAATTTGTGTACTCAAAAATAACAAAGTTTTGCTTCATTCATATAATGAAAGTCAATCTCTCTTTTAAACCGTTATTTACTCTTCCAACTACATATAGTAAATACTATATGTATATGACGAACATCTGTGTTGTGCCTTTCAAGAAATTTATTTTTTATGGATTTTTGAAACCAGATTTCAGAGGATAAGTTTTTTATCTTCATTGTATAGTCAAAGACTTTTCAAGAGGAAATTTGCTGAAGATGATATTTTGTATAATGCAAAGCTTCAAAAACTAACTTAACAAGCCTTTAGCCAAAAAGGATGGTATCCTATTTCTTACTAGAAGACATTTTATGACAAGCAAATCTTTTCTATTCCAGTATTTATGAGAATATTAAGAGAGAAATTTTTCATTATATGAGTGAAGGCAGCAACTTTAGCCAAGTAACAGAGAGAGAGAAGTTTTATGGACAAATTGACTGTTTGCAAAACTTGGTCGCGTCATATATTTTGTATTGGGTTTGGTCGTGGAACTGTATTTAAAACTTTAATGGGAATTAGGAGAAATGTTATAAATAACCTTAAAGCAATCTCAATCCTGATATAGGGAGGTCTATGACTGATATAGATACCCTTATCAATAAGATTTTCTCTCTCTCTGTAATGGCCACTTGAGGTTTTTTAAATTGCTCTCTTATTTATGGTGACATGTAACATGTAAGTGGAAGTGATTTTTTTTTTATACAAATATAAATATGTAGTAAAAAAAATGCAATGCTACTTTCCAATGTCCGTGTTGTGTCTGGAGACGCCATAAACGGCCTATCAAGTATTATAATTGAAAATATTAAATTCTATATTTTCACCAAAAGCTCAAATATATGCGAGAAAAATAAGCTCAAAGATGAATGGATAAAAATTTAAAAAGTTTTCCTTTCGGAATCTCTGAACCATCTTGGAATATTTCAAACACGAGACTTCTGGAAAATCTAGCAAAGCATATATCGACTACATATGTATAAATAAACTCTTGATAAATAAGAAGTAAAAAAATCATGGAGGTGTGTTATTGTGATTTGTAAGACATATCTCATTTTGTTGTGCCTGCATTACTATGGTGTCCTTGCATCATTTTCGATATTGCTACTGAAGTGTGCGAATTGACTGTATATACATGTTAGAAATAAACTATGATATTTTTGTAATGAGGCTTTTTTTTGTCTTGCTCCTTAAAATATGCCCTATTATTCTCATTGTCGAGAGAAAGGTAATTTTAATGTATGTGGGAAACCAGATAAGAGTTACAGTACAGTAGGCTGCATAGTACATAGTACATCATAATAAGAAATAAAAAAATCACCAAAATTAAATGAAATATTTAAACTAAAAAATCGATATTTATGTTAACTCGCATGTAATTTTATAAAATATAAATGGAAATTTAGCCTAAAAATCTCCCAAAGTTTCGACATAATTTGTTAATCGTGACTACGAAAACATTTATAATACAATATAAAAATGCCTGTAGAGCCATATCACTATCCAGTCCATTACAGTAACTTCATTGTATGAAAAACGTAAAGAAACCCATTATTTTGTACTTGTTGGTCCGATTTTGAGAGGATGAGGTCAAAGGTTTTGTGTTGTTAACAAGCTCCTCGAAATGTCTAATTAATGTAAATTTATAAAGTCTGGAAATAATATCAAGCCGAGAAATAACTGAGGGAGAATTATAGTCCAAAAAGTTTTAAACTGGAGCAAGATGATTTCCCTTATTCAAAAGTAGTGTTGTTTTCATTACCGCGAGAAACAATAAAATGCTCTACTATCATGAAAGTCAAAGAAATTAAATATCTAAAAGGACGAAAAAATGAACTAAAGTACCCCTCAGCTACCCTGTGAAGCAAATGCTAAAAGGTTGGATGGAAAGAAAGGCCCAAAGTGCACCTTGTGTGATACATTGATGGCTCTACACCTCGCGAGATGCATTGATGGCTCTACACCTCGCGAGATGCATTGATGGCTACACCTCGCGAGATGCATTGATGGCTCTACACCTCGTGAGATGCATTGATGGCACTACACCTCGCGGGATGCATTGATGGCTCTACACCTCGTGAGATGCATTGATGGCACTACACCTCGTGAGATGCATTGATGGCACTACACCTCGTGAGATGCATTGATGGCTCTACACCTCGTGAGATGCATTGATGGCACTACACCTCCTGAGATGCATTGATGGCACTACACCTCCTGAGATGCATTGATGGCTCTACACCTCGTGAGATGCATTGATGGCACTACACCTCCTGAGATGCATTGATGGCTCTACACCTCGTGAGAAGCATTGATGGCACTACACCTCGTGAGATGCATTGATGGCTCTACACCTCCTGAGATGCATTGATGGCTCTACACCTCGTGAGACGCATTGATGGCTCTACACCTCGGTGAGACGCATTGATGGCACTACACCTCGGTGAGATGCATTGATGGCTCTACACCTCGTGAGATGCATTGATGGCTCTACACCTCGTGAGATGCATTGATGGCTCTACACCTCGGTGAGACGCATTGATGGCACTACACCTCGGTGAGACGCATCGATGGCTCTACACCTCGTGAGACGCATCGATGGCTCTAGACCTCGTGAGATGCATCGATGGCTCTACACCTCGTGAGATGCATCGATGGCACTACACCTCGGTGAGATGCATTGATGGCACTACACCTCGGTGAGATGCATTGATGGCTCTACACCTCGTGAGATGCAGTGATGGCTCTACACCTCGTGAGATGCAGTGATGGCACTACACCTCGTGAGATGCATTGATGGCTCTACACCTCGTGAGATGCAGTGATGGCACTACACCTCGTGAGATGCATTGATGGCTCTACACCTCGGTGAGATGCATTGATGGCACTACACCTCGTGAGATGCATTGATGGCACTACACCTCGTGAGATGCATTGATGGCACTACACCTCGTGAGATGCAGTGATGGCTCTACACCTCGTGAGATGCAGTGATGGCTCTACACCTCGTGAGATGCAGTGATGGCTCTACACCTCGGTGAGATGCAGTGATGGCTCTACACCTCGTGAGATGCAGTGATGGCTCTACACCTCGGTGAGATGCAGTGATGGCTCTACACCTCGGTGGGATGCATTGATGGCTCTACACCTCGGTGGGATGCATTGATGGCTCTACACCTCGGTGGGATGCATTGATGGCTCTACACCTCGGTGAGATGCATTGATGGCTCTACACCTCGTGAGATGCAGTGATGGCTCTACACCTCGTGAGATGCAGTGATGGCTCTACACCTCGTGAGATGCAGTGATGGCACTACACCTCGTGAGATGCATTGATGGCTCTACACCTCGGTGAGATGCATTGATGGCTACACCTCGTGAGATGCAGTGATGGCTCTACACCTCGTAAGATGCAGTGATGGCTCTACACCTCGTGAGATGCAGTGATGGCTCTACACCTCGTGAGATGCAGTGATGGCACTACACCTCGTGAGATGCATTGATGGCTCTACACCTTGTGAGATGCATTGATGGCACTACACCTCGGTGAGATGCATTGATGGCTACACCTCGTGAGATGCAGTGATGGCTCTACACCTCGTGAGATGCAGTGATGGCTCTACACCTCGAGAGATGCAGTGATGGCACTACACCTCGTGAGATGCATTGATGGCTACACCTCGTGAGATGCAGTGATGGCTCTACACCTCGAGAGATGCAGTATCTACACCTCGGTGAGATGCATTGATGGCACTACACCTCGTGAGATGCATTGATGGCACTACACCTCGGTGAGATGCATTGATGGCACTACACCTCGGTGAGATGCAGTCATGGCTACACCTCGTGAGATGCAGTGATGGCTCTACACCTCGTGAGATGCAGTGAAGGCTCTACACCTCGTGAGATGCAGTGATGGCACTACACCTCGTGAGATGCAGTGATGGCTCTACACCTCGTGAGATGCAGTGATGGCTCTACACCTCGTGAGATGCAGTGATGGCACTACACCTCGTGAGATGCAGTGATGGCTCTACACCTCGAGAGATGCAGTATCTACACCTCGGTGAGATGCATTGATGGCACTACACCTCGTGAGATGCATTGATGGCACTACACCTCGGTGAGATGCATTGATGGCACTACACCTCGGTGAGATGCAGTCATGGCTACACCTCGTGAGATGCAGTGATGGCTCTACACCTCGTGAGATGCAGTGATGGCTCTACACCTCGTGAGATGCAGTGAAGGCTCTACACCTCGTGAGATGCAGTGATGGCACTACACCTCGTGAGATGCAGTGATGGCTCTACACCTCGTGAGATGCAGTGATGGCTCTACACCTCGTGAGATGCAGTGATGGCACTACACCTCGTGAGATGCATTGATGGCACTACACCTCGTGAGATGCATTGATGGCACTACACCTCGTGAGATGCATTGATGGCACTACACCTCGGTGAGATGCATTGATGGCTACACCTCGTGAGACGCATCGATGGCTCTAGACCTCGTGAGATGCATCGATGGCTCTACACCTCGTGAGATGCATCGATGGCACTACACCTCGGTGAGATGCATTGATGGCACTACACCTCGGTGAGATGCATTGATGGCTCTACACCTCGTGAGATGCAGTGATGGCTCTACACCTCGTGAGATGCAGTGATGGCACTACACCTCGTGAGATGCATTGATGGCTCTACACCTCGTGAGATGCAGTGATGGCACTACACCTCGTGAGATGCATTGATGGCTCTACACCTCGGTGAGATGCATTGATGGCACTACACCTCGTGAGATGCATTGATGGCACTACACCTCGTGAGATGCATTGATGGCACTACACCTCGTGAGATGCAGTGATGGCTCTACACCTCGTGAGATGCAGTGATGGCTCTACACCTCGTGAGATGCAGTGATGGCTCTACACCTCGGTGAGATGCAGTGATGGCTCTACACCTCGTGAGATGCAGTGATGGCTCTACACCTCGGTGAGATGCAGTGATGGCTCTACACCTCGGTGGGATGCATTGATGGCTCTACACCTCGGTGAGATGCATTGATGGCTCTACACCTCGTGAGATGCAGTGATGGCTCTACACCTCGTGAGATGCAGTGATGACTCTACACCTCGTGAGATGCAGTGATGGCACTACACCTCGTGAGATGCATTGATGGCTCTACACCTCGGTGAGATGCATTGATGGCTACACCTCGTGAGATGCAGTGATGGCTCTACACCTCGTGAGATGCAGTGATGGCTCTACACCTCGTGAGATGCAGTGATGGCTCTACACCTCATGAGATGCAGTGATGGCACTACACCTCGTGAGATGCATTGATGGCTCTACACCTTGTGAGATGCATTGATGGCACTACACCTCGGTGAGATGCATTGATGGCTACACCTCGTGAGATGCAGTGATGGCTACACCTCGTGAGATGCAGTGATGGCTCTACACCTCGTGAGATGCAGTGATGGCTCTACACCTCGAGAGATGCAGTGATGGCACTACACCTCGTGAGATGCATTGATGGCTACACCTCGTGAGATGCAGTGATGGCTCTACACCTCGAGAGATGCAGTATCTACACCTCGGTGAGATGCATTGATGGCACTACACCTCGTGAGATGCATTGATGGCACTACACCTCGGTGAGATGCATTGATGGCACTACACCTCGGTGAGATGCAGTCATGGCTACACCTCGTGAGATGCAGTGATGGCTCTACACCTCGTGAGATGCAGTGAAGGCTCTACACCTCGTGAGATGCAGTGATGGCACTACACCTCGTGAGATGCAGTGATGGCTCTACACCTCGTGAGATGCAGTGATGGCTCTACACCTCGTGAGATGCAGTGATGGCACTACACCTCGTGAGATGCAGTGATGGCTCTACACCTCGAGAGATGCAGTATCTACACCTCGGTGAGATGCATTGATGGCACTACACCTCGTAAGATGCATTGATGGCACTACACCTCGGTGAGATGCATTGATGGCACTACACCTCGGTGAGATGCAGTCATGGCTACACCTCGTGAGATGCAGTGATGGCTCTACACCTCGTGAGATGCAGTGATGGCTCTACACCTCGTGAGATGCAGTGAAGGCTCTACACCTCGTGAGATGCAGTGATGGCACTACACCTCGTGAGATGCAGTGATGGCTCTACACCTCGTGAGATGCAGTGATGGCTCTACACCTCGTGAGATGCAGTGATGGCACTACACCTCGTGAGATGCATTGATGGCACTACACCTCGTGAGATGCATTGATGGCACTACACCTCGTGAGATGCATTGATGGCACTACACCTCGGTGAGATGCATTGATGGCTACACCTCGTGAGATGCAGTGATGGCTCTACACCTCGAGAGATGCAGTGATGGCACTACACCTCGTGAGATGCATTGATGGCTACACCTCGTGAGATGCAGTGATGGCTCTACACCTCGAGAGATGCAGTATCTACACCTCGGTGAGATGCATTGATGGCACTACACCTCGTGAGATGCATTGATGGCACTACACCTCGGTGAGATGCATTGATGGCACTACACCTCGGTGAGATGCAGTCATGGCTACACCTCGTGAGATGCAGTGATGGCTCTACACCTCGTGAGATGCAGTGAAGGCTCTACACCTCGTGAGATGCAGTGATGGCACTACACCTCGTGAGATGCAGTGATGGCTCTACACCTCGTGAGATGCAGTGATGGCTCTACACCTCGTGAGATGCAGTGATGGCTCTACACCTCGTGAGATGCAGTGATGGCACTACACCTCGTGAGATGCATTGATGGCACTACACCTCGTGAGATGCATTGATGGCACTACACCTCGTGAGATGCATTGATGGCACTACACCTCGTGAGATGCATTGATGGCACTACACCTCGGTGAGATGCATTGATGGCTACACCTCGTGAGATGCAGTGATGGCTCTACACCTCGTGAGATGCAGTGATGGCTCTATACCTCGAGAGATGCAGTGATGGCACTACACCTCGTGAGATGCATTGATGGCTACACCTCGTGAGATGCAGTGATGGCTCTACACCTCGAGAGATGCAGTGATGGCTCTACACCTCGGTGAGATGCATTGATGCACTACACCTCGGTGAGATGCATTGATGGCACTACACCTCGTGAGATGCATTGATGGCACTACACCTCGGTGAGATGCATTGATGGCTACACCTCGTGAGATGCAGTGATGGCTCTACACCTCGTGAGATGCAGTGATGGCACTACACCTCGTGAGATGCATTGATGGCACTACACCTCGGTGAGATGCATTGATGGCACTACACCTCGTGAGAGACATTGATGGCACTACACCTCGTGAGATGCAGTGATGGCTCTACACCTCGTGAGATGCATTGATGGCTCTACACCTCGTGAGATGCAGTGATGGCACTACACCTCGTGAGATGCATTGATGGCTACACCTCGTGAGATGCATTGATGGCTACACCTCGAGAGATGCAGTGATGGCACTACACCTCGTGAGATGCAGTGATGGCACTACACCTCGTGAGAGACATTGATGGCACTACACCTCGTGAGATGCAGTGATGGCTCTACACCTCGTGAGATGCAGTGATGGCTCTACACCTCGGTGAGATGCATTGATGGCACTACACCTCGTGAGAGACATTGATGGCACTACACCTCGTGAGATGCAGTGATGGCTCTACACCTCGTGAGATGCAGTGATGGCTCTACACCTCGTGAGATGCAGTGATGGCACTACACCTCGTGAGATGCATTGATGGCACTACACCTCGGTGAGATGCATTGATGGCACTACACCTCGGTGAGATGCATTGATGGCACTACACCTCGTGAGATGCATTGATGGCACTACACCTCGGTGAGATGCATTGATGGCACTACACCTCGGTGAGATGCATTGATGGCAATACACCTCGGTGAGACGCATTGATGGCTACAACTTGTGAGATGCAGTGATGGCTCTACACCTCGTGAGATGCAGTGATGGCTCTACACCTCGTGAGATGCAGTGATGGCTCTACACTTCGTGAGATGCAGTGATGGCACTACACCTCGTGAGATGCATTGATGGCACTACACTTCGTGAGATGCATTGATGGCACTACACCTCGGTGAGATGCATTGATGGCCACACCTCGTGAGATGCAGTGATGGCTCTACACCTCGTGAGATGCAGTGATGGCTCTACACCTCGTGAGATGCAGTGATGGCTCTACACCTCGAGAGATGCAGTGATGGCACTACACCTCGTGAGATGCATTGATGGCTACACCTCGTGAGATGCAGTGATGGCTCTACACCTCGAGAGATGCAGTGATGGCTCTACACCTCGGTGAGATGCATTGATGGCACTACACCTCGGTGAGATGCATTGATGGCACTACACCTCGGTGAGATGCATTGATGGCACTACACCTCGTGAGATGCAGTGAAGGCTCTACACCTCGTGAGATGCAGTGATGGCTCTACACCTCGTGAGATGCAGTGATGGCTCTACACCTCGTGAGATGCAGTGATGGCTCTACACCTCGTGAGATGCAGTGATGGCTCTACACCTCGTGAGATGCAGTGATGGCTCTACACCTCGTGAGATGCAGTGATGGCTCTACACCTCGTGAGATGCAGTGATGGCTCTACACCTCGTGAGATGCAGTGATGGCTCTACACCTCGTGAGATGCAGTGATGGCTCTACACCTCGTGAGATGCAGTGATGGCTCTACACCTCGTGAGATGCAGTGATGGCTCTACACCTCGTGAGATGCAGTGATGGCACTACACCTCGTGAGATGCAGTGATGGCTCTACACCTCGTGAGATGCAGTGATGGCTCTACACCTCGTGAGATGCAGTGATGGCTCTACACCTCGTGAGATGCAGTGATGGCACTACACCTCGGTGAGATGCATTGATGGCACTACACCTCGTGAGATGCATTGATGGCACTACACCTCGTGAGATGCATTGATGGCACTACACCTCGTGAGATGCAGTGATGGCTCTACACCTCGTGAGATGCAGTGATGGCTCTACACCTCGTGAGATGCAGTGATGGCTCTACACCTCGTGAGATGCAGTGATGGCTCTACACCTCGTGAGATGCAGTGATGGCACTACACCTCGGTGAGATGCATTGATGGCTCTACACCTCGTGAGATGCATTGATGGCACTACACCTCGTGAGATGCAGTGATGGCTCTACACCTCGTGAGATGCATTGATGGCTCTACACCTCGTGAGATGCAGTGATGGCTCTACACCTCGTGAGATGCATTGATGGCTCTAGACCTCGTGAGATGCATCGATGGCTCTACACCTCGTGAGATGCATCGATGGCACTACACCTCGGTGAGATGCATCGATGGCACTACACCTCGGTGAGATGCATTGATGGCTCTACACCTCGTGAGATGCAGTGATGGCTCTACACCTCGTGAGATGCAGTGATGGCACTACACCTCGTGAGATGCATTGATGGCTCTACACCTCGTGAGATGCAGTGATGGCACTACACCTCGTGAGATGCATTGATGGCTCTACACCTCGGTGAGATGCATTGATGGCACTACACCTCGTGAGATGCATTGATGGCACTACACCTCGTGAGATGCATTGATGGCACTACACCTCGTGAGATGCAGTGATGGCTCTACACCTCGTGAGATGCAGTGATGGCTCTACACCTCGTGAGATGCAGTGATGGCTCTACACCTCGGTGAGATGCAGTGATGGCTCTACACCTCGTGAGATGCAGTGATGGCTCTACACCTCGGTGAGATGCAGTGATGGCTCTACACCTCGGTGGGATGCATTGATGGCTCTACACCTCGGTGGGATGCATTGATGGCTCTACACCTCGGTGGGATGCATTGATGGCTCTACACCTCGGTGAGATGCATTGATGGCTCTACACCTCGTGAGATGCAGTGATGGCTCTACACCTCGTGAGATGCAGTGATGGCTCTACACCTCGTGAGATGCAGTGATGGCACTACACCTCGTGAGATGCATTGATGGCTCTACACCTCGGTGAGATGCATTGATGGCTACACCTCGTGAGATGCAGTGATGGCTCTACACCTCGTAAGATGCAGTGATGGCTCTACACCTCGTGAGATGCAGTGATGGCTCTACACCTCGTGAGATGCAGTGATGGCACTACACCTCGTGAGATGCATTGATGGCTCTACACCTTGTGAGATGCATTGATGGCACTACACCTCGGTGAGATGCATTGATGGCTACACCTCGTGAGATGCAGTGATGGCTCTACACCTCGTGAGATGCAGTGATGGCTCTACACCTCGAGAGATGCAGTGATGGCACTACACCTCGTGAGATGCATTGATGGCTACACCTCGTGAGATGCAGTGATGGCTCTACACCTCGAGAGATGCAGTATCTACACCTCGGTGAGATGCATTGATGGCACTACACCTCGTGAGATGCATTGATGGCACTACACCTCGGTGAGATGCATTGATGGCACTACACCTCGGTGAGATGCAGTCATGGCTACACCTCGTGAGATGCAGTGATGGCTCTACACCTCGTGAGATGCAGTGAAGGCTCTACACCTCGTGAGATGCAGTGATGGCACTACACCTCGTGAGATGCAGTGATGGCTCTACACCTCGTGAGATGCAGTGATGGCTCTACACCTCGTGAGATGCAGTGATGGCACTACACCTCGTGAGATGCAGTGATGGCTCTACACCTCGAGAGATGCAGTATCTACACCTCGGTGAGATGCATTGATGGCACTACACCTCGTGAGATGCATTGATGGCACTACACCTCGGTGAGATGCATTGATGGCACTACACCTCGGTGAGATGCAGTCATGGCTACACCTCGTGAGATGCAGTGATGGCTCTACACCTCGTGAGATGCAGTGATGGCTCTACACCTCGTGAGATGCAGTGAAGGCTCTACACCTCGTGAGATGCAGTGATGGCACTACACCTCGTGAGATGCAGTGATGGCTCTACACCTCGTGAGATGCAGTGATGGCTCTACACCTCGTGAGATGCAGTGATGGCACTACACCTCGTGAGATGCATTGATGGCACTACACCTCGTGAGATGCATTGATGGCACTACACCTCGTGAGATGCATTGATGGCACTACACCTCGGTGAGATGCATTGATGGCTACACCTCGTGAGATGCAGTGATGGCTCTACACCTCGAGAGATGCAGTGATGGCACTACACCTCGTGAGATGCATTGATGGCTACACCTCGTGAGATGCAGTGATGGCTCTACACCTCGAGAGATGCAGTATCTACACCTCGGTGAGATGCATTGATGGCACTACACCTCGTGAGATGCATTGATGGCACTACACCTCGGTGAGATGCATTGATGGCACTACACCTCGGTGAGATGCAGTCATGGCTACACCTCGTGAGATGCAGTGATGGCTCTACACCTCGTGAGATGCAGTGAAGGCTCTACACCTCGTGAGATGCAGTGATGGCACTACACCTCGTGAGATGCAGTGATGGCTCTACACCTCGTGAGATGCAGTGATGGCTCTACACCTCGTGAGATGCAGTGATGGCTCTACACCTCGTGAGATGCAGTGATGGCACTACACCTCGTGAGATGCATTGATGGCACTACACCTCGTGAGATGCATTGATGGCACTACACCTCGTGAGATGCATTGATGGCACTACACCTCGGTGAGATGCATTGATGGCTACACCTCGTGAGATGCAGTGATGGCTCTACACCTCGTGAGATGCAGTGATGGCTCTATACCTCGAGAGATGCAGTGATGGCACTACACCTCGTGAGATGCATTGATGGCTACACCTCGTGAGATGCAGTGATGGCTCTACACCTCGAGAGATGCAGTGATGGCTCTACACCTCGGTGAGATGCATTGATGCACTACACCTCGGTGAGATGCATTGATGGCACTACACCTCGTGAGATGCATTGATGGCACTACACCTCGGTGAGATGCATTGATGGCTACACCTCGTGAGATGCAGTGATGGCTCTACACCTCGTGAGATGCAGTGATGGCACTACACCTCGTGAGATGCATTGATGGCACTACACCTCGGTGAGATGCATTGATGGCACTACACCTCGTGAGAGACATTGATGGCACTACACCTCGTGAGATGCAGTGATGGCTCTACACCTCGTGAGATGCATTGATGGCACTACACCTCGTGAGATGCATTGATGGCTACACCTCGTGAGATGCATTGATGGCTACACCTCGAGAGATGCAGTGATGGCACTACACCTCGTGAGAGACATTGATGGCACTACACCTCGTGAGATGCAGTGATGGCTCTACACCTCGTGAGATGCAGTGATGGCTCTACACCTCGGTGAGATGCATTGATGGCACTACACCTCGTGAGAGACATTGATGGCACTACACCTCGTGAGATGCAGTGATGGCTCTACACCTCGTGAGATGCAGTGATGGCTCTACACCTCGTGAGATGCAGTGATGGCACTACACCTCGTGAGATGCATTGATGGCACTACACCTCGGTGAGATGCATTGATGGCACTACACCTCGGTGAGATGCATTGATGGCACTACACCTCGTGAGATGCATTGATGGCACTACACCTCGGTGAGATGCATTGATGGCACTACACCTCGTGAGATGCATTGATGGCACTACACCTCGGTGAGATGCATTGATGGCACTACACCTCGGTAAGATGCATTGATGGCACTACACCTCGGTGAGACGCATTGATGGCTACAACTTGTGAGATGCAGTGATGGCTCTACACCTCGAGATGCAGTGATGGCTCTACACCTCGTGAGATGCAGTGATGGCTCTACACCTCGTGAGATGCAGTGATGGCTCTACACTTCGTGAGATGCAGTGATGGCACTACACCTCGTGAGATGCATTGATGGCCACACCTCGTGAGATGCAGTGATGGCTCTACACCTCGTGAGATGCAGTGATGGCTCTACACCTCGTGAGATGCAGTGATGGCTCTACACCTCGTGAGATGCAGTGATGGCTCTACACCTCGTGAGATGCAGTGATGGCTCTACACCTCGAGAGATGCAGTGATGGCACTACACCTCGTGAGATGCATTGATGGCTACACCTCGTGAGATGCAGTGATGGCTCTACACCTCGAGAGATGCAGTGATGGCTCTACACCTCGGTGAGATGCATTGATGGCACTACACCTCGGTGAGATGCAGTGAAGGCTCTACACCTCGTGAGATGCAGTGATGGCTCTACACCTCGTGAGATGCAGTGATGGCTCTACACCTCGTGAGATGCAGTGATGGCTCTACACCTCGTGAGATGCAGTGATGGCTCTACACCTCGTGAGATGCAGTGATGGCTCTACACCTCGTGAGATGCAGTGATGGCTCTACACCTCGTGAGATGCAGTGATGGCTCTACACCTCGTGAGATGCAGTGATGGCTCTACACCTCGTGAGATGCAGTGATGGCTCTACACCTCGTGAGATGCAGTGATGGCACTACACCTCGGTGAGATGCATTGATGGCACTACACCTCGTGAGATGCAGTGATGGCACTACACCTCGTGAGATGCAGTGATGGCACTACACCTCGTGAGATGCATTGATGGCACTACTCCTCGTGAGATGCAGTGATGGCTCTACACCTCGTGAGATGCAGTGATGGCTCTACACCTCGTGAGATGCAGTGATGGCTCTACACCTCGTGAGATGCAGTGATGGCTCTACACCTCGTGAGATGCAGTGATGGCTCTACACCTCGGTGAGATGCAGTGATGGCTCTACACCTCGTGAGATGCAGTGATGGCACTACACCTCGGTGAGATGCAGTGATGGCTCTACACCTCGTGAGATGCATTGATGGCACTACACCTCGTGAGATGCAGTGATGGCTCTACACCTCGTGAGATGCAGTGATGGCTCTACACCTCGTGAGATGCAGTGATGGCTCTACACCTCGTGAGATGCAGTGATGGCTCTACACCTCGTGAGATGCAGTGATGGCTCTACACCTCGTGAGATGCAGTGATGGCTCTACACCTCGTGAGATGCAGTGAAGGCTCTACACCTCGTGAGATGCAGTGATGGCTCTACACCTCGTGAGATGCAGTGAAGGCTCTACACCTCGTGAGATGCAGTGATGGCTCTACACCTCGTGAGATGCAGTGATGGCTCTACACCTCGTGAGATGCAGTGATGGCTCTACACCTCGTGAGATGCAGTGAAGGCTCTACACCTCGTGAGATGCATTGATGGCTCTACACCTCGTGAGATGCATTGATGGCTCTACACCTCGTGAGATGCATTGATGGCTCTACACCTCGGTGAGATGCATTGATGGCTCTACACCTCGGTGAGATGCATTGATGGCACTACACCTCGGTGAGATGCAGTGATGGCTCTACACCTCGTGAGATGCAGTGATGGCTCTACACCTCGGTGAGATGCAGTGATGGCTCTACACCTCGTGAGATGCAGTGATGGCTCTACACCTCGGTGAGATGCAGTGATGGCTCTACACCTCGTGAGATGCAGTGATGGCTCTACACCTCGTGAGATGCAGTGATGGCTCTACACCTCGTGAGATGCAGTGATGGCTCTACACCTCGTGAGATGCAGTGATGGCTCTACACCTCGTGAGATGCAGTGATGGCTCTACACCTCGTGAGATGCAGTGATGGCTCTACACCTCGTGAGATGCAGTGATGGCTCTACACCTCGTGAGATGCAGTGAAGGCTCTACACCTCGTGAGATGCAGTGATGGCTCTACACCTCGTGAGATGCAGTGAAGGCTCTACACCTCGTGAGATGCAGTGATGGCTCTACACCTCGTGAGATGCAGTGATGGCTCTACACCTCGTGAGATGCAGTGATGGCACTACCAATATCCGAGGCAAACCAAATTCGTGCCAAAAATATGAAAGAGATATTATTAATCCGGAGTCTTTGGATAACGTGATTAACAGAAATGCCTGAGATAAGGAGACCTAGAGATCGGCAGTGCATTTAACCTGTGTTAATTTAGTTAATTCTGTTAAAATATAGAAGAGTTTTTAAGCAGGGTTCCAAAAGGCACTAGAAAGGTTGGAATACCCAGGCCTACATGGCTGAGGATCATGAAGCTTGAAGCAGGTGATGAATGGAGAAGTATTGAAATAAAAGCTCAAGATAGAAACGACTGGTGAATCTAACAGAGGCCTTTAGCGTCAATAGGCTTAGGAGGATATAATAATGATGATGATGATGATAGAAGAGCTTAGTTATGCAAGAAAATTGTAAATTTATATTATACCTGTCAAATAAAGGGACTGAAAAAAATAAACACTCAAAATAATGAGACGAAGTGGGTTTTTTTTTCGAAGCTCCGAAAGTAATTTTTATCTAATGAATATATTTTTTTTTAAATGGAAACGTGGTTTGTAAAGTTTTAAAAGGCAAAGTTTAGTTATTTTGTCAAAGTTCAAGATATATTCACATGGAAACAGCACTCTTAAATAAAGAAGAATAATGTTAGTATACAAAATTTGAATTTTCGACTGCTCCCATAAGCTACATAATTTTAAAAGGATAAGTGAAATTAAAGAGATAAATAATGAATTTGCTAATAAACTGAAATTTCATCCAAAAGATGATTATACTCGATAAAACCTATAAAAAAACTCTAAATTTTGAGGGTAGCCTAAAGCACAAGAAAGAGAGACCACATCGTTTCTTGTCAAATTTTCAAACGAGAGAATATTTACAATTCCCAACCTCGAGAGTAATCGGAAATTACAAACTAGCAAGTCGACTTTTCAAAGTTTAAATGTACTGTAGAGAAGTTCCATGGGTCAGCATTCAAGTTATATTCAGAACTAAGAAGTAATCCAAAATGCATATAACTGAAACGATTTACAACAACAACAAAAAAGAGAAAAAAAAGACAGTAAAATTAAGGGAAGCTAACTACTAATTCGGTTTTTTTTCGCAACGAAAGTAAATTTTGCTGAATATCCATGCAAAGGTACTGTACAGTCCATAGAAATGGAATGGAAGCAAAAGCGGCTGTACATATTGATTAATAAGGTACTTAGATTTTGGAAAGTATGCAACAGGATCAATACATATGTCTATTACTTTGATGTTCCAATCACTGACAATTTGAAAGAATTATTTTTCTCATTCTCTAAAACTGCACTCCCCAACAGGGATTAGTTCACTAAACATTTAGCTGGGCTCCACAAGGCACTAGAAGAGTTGAAAGACCTAGGCCTACATGGCTGAGGAATATGAAGCGTGAAGTAGATGATGACTGGAGAAATATTGAATTAAAAGCTCAAGATAGGGAAGACTGGCATAGGAGGATATGATGATTAACACTGCAAGGGAATCAGATGAAAAAAAAATCAATAGTCGTATATTTTTCTAAGGTACTTATTAACACGAAGTTTCTATTAGGAGTCATCAGCAGCCACTGCCTGGCCCTCCCTGGTCCTAGCTTGGGTGGAGAGGAGGCTTGGGCGCTGACCATATAATATATGGTCAGTCTCTAGGGCATTGTCCTGATTGTTAGGGCAACGTCACTGTCCCTTGCCTCTGCCATTTATGAGCGACCTTTAAACCTTTAAACCCTGTCTTCAGATGTGTACCGAAAATGTTGCGTATGATTAAGATTTAAGATAAATTTGTGAGAAACTTCGGGTGACACAGTGCATTAAGAAATGTGTCCGAGTTGGGGGACATTGTCGGTAAATACACTGAACAAAGGTGAAATTTGTTCCAAAACATTTATAGCTTTATTAAAAGATCAGGAAGGACTAATATAACTTAAAAATATTTAAATAATCAAAGATGGTAATGGTTGTGATTATGAGCCGAAACAATATCATTTAAGTCTGCAGTAATTTATAAACAGAAGAAAACAGGGCAAATGGGTAGGTGATAAATAGCTGTAGCAGAAATTGTGTTGTCATAATTAAAAAGAGAAAGTGGAAAGCATATAGATACGATAAAAAGAAAAAACTACGACAGGCCCTATTAAAAAGTCTGTACATGGCAAGCAATTAAAATGTCAGTGGTTCATTTCAAGACAGCTGGAGAAATATGACTTTTTCCTTGTGTAAAATTGTAAATATAAATACATCGATGGAAAAAAAAAAAAATCATCATCATCATCACAGAGTCTGTGTCGGATAGGAATTTGAGAAAACTTTTCCTTTTTTTTTTTTTTTGTTAAGGGACTATGAGTTTGACAGGCAAATCTGTCCTAAATAAGAGTGGAATATGAAGGCTTTAAATAAAAAAAATTGCCACGCATAAATATAATTTAGGTAAGTTATAAGATTTGGGGATTATAAAGGGGGGAAATTTTAAAATTTTGATATAAAAGCTATGAATCAGAGAGAGAGAGAGAGAGAGAGAGAGAGAGAGAGAGAGAGAGAGAGAGAGAGAGAGAGAGAAAGTTTGGTTTATAATAGTAGCATTGACCTTGTTAATTTTATCATAAGTATATCTTTAAACATGCTTTCAAAGGTACTGCATAAGAAATGGCTGACCCTACTGTAAATGGCTTATCTTGAACGTTTTGTAAAACCTAATGGCATCAGTTATCTTTATTCTTATTACGCCGTATTTTCATATTAATGAATCAGCTGATCACAAAATGTACAGTAGGAATCCTTTCGGGAAACAAAATATGGGGGGGGGGTTCAATTAAAATGCCCTATCAAGTACTAATGCTCAAGGAGTGATCGCAAAGATAGTCAACTTCTCGAAAATTTAATTTAACGTTTTTACGTTCCAACTTTATTAGGCTGCTGAACGTAGCAAATCCTCGCATATTTCCTGAGTTTTTTTTTTTTTAATAAACTGTTAAAAAAAGAACCGTAATTTTAATTAAGATACAGCGACCGTAATTTTTACCCTACTTTGTTATTATCTTTTACAGGTTGGTGACTGTAATATCTCTCCGCTACGCTTTTCGACATCCTGTATACCAATACCCTTATTGCATAAATTAGCAACTTCCAAATTAGAGGTGTAAGAAAACTCAGGAAAAATGCGAGGATTTGCTACGTTCAGCAGCCTAATAAAGACTGAACGTAAAAACGTTAAATTAATTTTTCGAGGGTTTGGTCCACCTCCCTACCGTTCAAGGAACGCTCCAGCAACGTTCGGGTGGTGTGACCGGCCCTTAACCAACAACCATCTCACTGAGGTGTATCAGGGTGATAATCCCATTGTTGCGCTATACACATGATATAATGTGGTTATGCTAGAACCCGATGGGATGCTGCAAAAAACCTTAAATAATGTCTACAGTACATCCCCAGCTAAGACCTCTAGTGCACACTTTCTAGTATCTTATTTGGACACTGACAGTTGCTAAAGGTTACCCATTCCATCTTGAAGCGGAATCAATTCCTGCCCCAAGAAAAGCAAGGGCAGCTAAAGAGTGGGGGGACAGTATCTCCTGCTGAAATTTTTTTGGAGACATCTTATGCCCTTTGGACACGTACACAAGCTAGTCTTCATTTTTGGTGGGGGCAAGTAAGTCCCAACTATCGGGTTTAGGACCCACCCAATTCCCTCCCTACACACCCTTTACAGGTACCTAGACAAGAAGTTGTCCAGTCCATCGCCTTCTTAGATGTTCTCATATTTTACGGTATTGTGCCTTAAGCAGAATAAATGATATAGACTTCAAATTGAGAGAAACTGAACAGTAAGCTGGACTAGTTTTCAAAGTCAATAATGTATAAAATAATTAAGTGATTTTTTTTTACATTAGAATTACGACAGCTTTATACGGCTTCCTAATTTACAAGTTAGATAACAGCCCCGCGATGAATACAAAATATGGATGCAATTTTCCTGTGTTCATTATGAGCACAGAAATAGGTGGAGTGGATATTCTCCCACCTTTTAAATCTTCGGTTTGCTGAGATAGAGAGAATAGATAAGAATAGTCTTCAAACGAACGGCAAAATGTATCATTGCTCAATACTTGTAATGATCTAGTATCCCATCTGTCTAGGACATTAACGGTGTGTATATTAAACCATATATACTGTACATGCAAGCAAATGAGAGAGAGAGAGAGAGAGAGAGAGAGAGAGAGAGAGAGAGAGAGAGAGAGAGAGAGAGAGAGGAGAGAGAGAGAGAGAGAAAATAAACCACTGAAAAACTCTTCATAAAATTGACTAATATTTCTTTCTCATTTTTCTGTCCTTTGAAACACGATTCAAAATAGCCTGGATTTTCAGGAATTCCATATGAAACGGTCTTTTCTTCTCAATGCCAGATTAAAATTGCTATGAAATAAAACTGGTTTACCTACAAGCATTTTCCTCTTTTCGACGTGTGAAGAATTCCCTTGACGCGATTTGACATTTTAGACTTGAAGTATGCATGGCTATTTTGATGTGCTCTTGGGTAATTCCAACGCATATGTAAAATATCAGCTTTAAGGAATGTGTTTTTAACTTTCTTTTTTTTTCTTTTTTTTTTATGAAAACGATCCAGCGATGCAGTTAAGCCTATTTATGTCAGAGAAGGTGACGTGTGGATTTAATATTCTTTTATCGAATTGCTGTCTTTATGAGCAAAATGACGAAATAATACAAATTTGCTCTACAAAAAAAGACCTTATCGAAGACAATTATAAAACTTAAAAATAAGTCTCACCTGAGATTTTAAATTGCATTAAAGAAAAAAAAAAACCTTACCGAAGACAATTATAAAACTTGAAAATAAGTCTCACCTGAGATCTTAAATTGCATTAAAAACAAGGGACAGAGGAACTTAATTGCATTAAGCTTTGAAATCAACTTCAGCCTTCGTTCCCTGGAAAATGAACATTCTACATCAGTCCCAGTCTGCGTATATTCGCCAATTTAAGCGCCGACCCTTCAAAATAAGACTACAGGCCACTCGCCAACATCGGAGCAACTTTCGCTGTTATCGGACGCAGGCACTCCTGCTTAACTAAACATCACGAATTCGTCGTTATCGAACGCGGCCACTCGGGCAGTGTTGCCATACATGGTTGGATTATTACACTCAAGAGGAGGCTTCAGTTTCCACACTTTCGAGTGGCAATGGTGGGTCAATGCATTTAGGAAGAAAAGGATGGGAGGTGTGGCGAGCTAGTCGAAATACGAATTCGCAAGAGGCACGTCTATCATATTGTTTAGCAATAATAGACTCTGGTGGTACATACATACATATACCAAGGCACTTCCCCCAATTTTGGGGGGTAGCCGACATCAACAACAAATGAAACAAAACAAAAAGGGGACCTCTACTCTCTACGTTCCTCTCAGCCTGACAAGGGACTCAACCGGGTGTAAGAAATGAGTTAGCAGCTACAGTGGATATGAATGTGTTGAGGTGGTTTGGCCATGTTGAGAGAATGGAAAATGGCTGTCTGCTAAAGAAGGTGATGAATGCAAGAGTTAATGGGAGAAGTACAAGAGGAAGGCCAAGGTTTGGGTGGATGGATGGAGTGAAGAAAGCTCTGGGTGATAGGAGGATAGATGTGAGAGAGGTAAGAGAGCGTGCTAGAAATAGGAATGAATGGCGAGCGATTGTGACGCAGTTCCGGTAGGACCTGCTGCTTCCTCCGGTGCCTTAGATGACCGCGGAGGTAGCAGCAGTAGGGGATTCAGCATTATGAAGCTTCTTCTGTGGTGGATAACGGGGGAGGGTGGGCTCTGGCACCCTAGCAGTAACAGCTGAACTCTGGTGGTAAATCGTCAAAATGGAGATGAGAAGCAGTTATGAGAAATTTGGTTTTCATCAGGTTCTACTTGACAGGTGGCTGGAAAATAAATTAGATGGTGGTGGAAGTTTGATCGAAATCGAACCAACGAGAAGTTTGATCGAAATGGGAACAACAATTCTTAATTAGTGAAAGACGTAGTTCTAATACACTGTATGAGAGTATTTATTGTGGTCATCATGATAAAAAAAAATCATGAAAAATACATACCTACCTGACGACAAAAGCATATTTTAAATGGCTTAAATCACGATTAATTAATCTAAAACTAATATACGCCACCCGTCAAATTTACGGCTAACTATATATATATATAATATATATATATATATAATATATATATATATATATATATATATATATATATATATATATATATATATATATATATATACTCGACTCTCTCACCATGGTATGACTATTTCCTCTTCCCCCTACCAGAGGGACGTCTGGCAATGCCGCTGAAAGCGTGAACGGAATATATATATATATATATATATATATATATATATATATATATATATATATATATATATATATATATATATATATATATATATCTTATTTCGAAAGGCAGAAAAATTAAGTCGATGAGAATATAGATGTTCGCGTTACGAAGTGTGCAGTGTGTGCCATGACCATTGGTGCATGTACGGAAGGTCTTCAGAGAGAAGTTTCACTTTGAAGGAAAGTTTTTGTGAAATGGTTACACATGTTATATCATCTTACAGTAATTAGAATAAAGAGAACTTATATGGAAAAAACAAATTAAAACTATTCTAGTGCTCCACAAGGCACTAAAAGAGTTGAAAGACCCAGGCCTATATGGGTGAGGACTATGAAGAGCGAAGTAGATGATGAATAGAGAAGTATTGAATTAAAAAGCTAAGACAGAGACGACTGGTGAAATCTAACTGAGGCCCTTTGCGTCAATAAGCGTAGGACGAGATGATGATGATGATGACGAAAAGGAATATATTTAAACGGGAGATTTATACCAATATAAGGGCATGAAATAAGATCTGAATCATATGAAAATAATGTCTTCATCCCACATGGAAATAAACAAAAATCCAAAATTAAAATGTTTTTTATCGGCATCAAAGGATATGATTGTAAGTGCCGTGAAAGATGAGCTTGGCATGCAAAAACAAAAAAAATAAATAAATAATAAAAAAAAAAAAAGTTAATAAACAAACTTGACCTTTGCCTAAGCGCAATAATATGATAGAGAGAGAGAGAGAGAGAGAGAGAGAGAGAGGAGAGAGAGAGAGAGAGAGAGAGAGAGAGAGAGAGCGCATATGTAGTTGGTTGGTAAGGCATTAAAACTACAATACTCGCTCAATATAGCTGAGGCAACTTTCTATCTTCTTACCTCCGGGAAGTATTATACTGTTGGTTACGAGCATTAGGAACCAGCTCCCTAATTACCTTAAATTAGCACAAATACCGAACGAACAAGTTTGAATTGGGGACCAATTAGACATTGAATCTGGAGATTTATATATTCACGAGGTCTTCGGAAACTTAGGAGAGTTCAGGTCAATTAGTAAGAATCATTGGGGTGGGGGGTCTCTCTCTCTCTCTCTCTCTCTCTCTCTCTCTCTCTCTCTCTCCTCTCCTCTCTCTCTCTCTCTCTCTCTCTCTTTAATTATATATACGTACATATATATATATATATATATATATATATATATATATATATATATATATATATACTATATATATATATATATATATATATACAGTACGTATATATATACGTACATATATATATGTATATATATAAATATATATATATCACAGCGCTGGCAAGCGCGACCGGGGACCTTTTTTTTGTCCCAAACACTCTTAAAATAAAAATAATAGGGTTAGATAAAGCCCCTTTATAACGTAAAGGATCCTAGGTTTATTGTATGTAGTGTTATCGCCTTAATGAGTGTACATAGTGTTTAACATGATAAGATAAGAGAGGAAATAGCAGGGTCAAAAACCATCTTCCCGATAGAATTAGGGCACGAAATTTGGCTACTATTGTCCTCTAGTGGTGCCTAGGTGAACCTGAAAATTTCAAGTTTCTAGCTCAAAAACTAAAATTTTGCATGTTGAGATTGTAAAACAAGCAAAAATGCTGCCAGTGCTGTTATATACGATTACGTAAACCAGAAATACCGGGTTTTCAGAAAAGTGCTTTCCGGACATAGTATAAGCTTGAAACTCTAGGATTTAGCTCTATTCAATTTAACTAGGAACGATCCTAAAAGTTTCAAGTCCCTATCTTATAAGGTTCGTGAAATATGACGTCAGAAATATGCAAAAAAAAATAGCAAAAATGACGTCAACTTTCATGTGTTCGATATAGTCATGGATAGACGCTTTTTAGCAAAGTTTTAACTCTATAATCTTAGCTTCTGAATGAGCTAGATAGCTGTTCGACCTCAGGTTTTGTAGATTATGTTTTAAATTGTGTATTAGGCTATGTGGGAATGTTTTGCTGTAATCACGAAGGCTGTAGTCACGTACTTAAGTTTCAAAAGGCATCAAACTGACATCTTTAAGTGAACTTTCAACGTTTATTTCTCAGCTTCTGAATAATAAGTTATAGACATGTTTGACCTCACATTTTGAAGATATGACTATAAACTAGTTAATCAATACGCTTGCGTAAAAAAGAGTGATATTTTACCCAAAAACCGATAAATCGGTTGGAACTTTTGACCGGGGAAACGTCTGTCTATATCCGAACATAACTTGACAACAAAACGTTTACCCGATTGAGCGGTTTAAAGAATTGATATAAAAATTTTAACCGGGTGTCGCCGGTCGCTTGCTTTTGCCATTACCCATAGTCATGGCGAGGAGTAGCAGATTTACTTTGAGAGAGAGAAATGTATCATATTATCGGTACCTAATCAAATTTTTTATCAGTTTATTTTGATCAGTCAGTATTTATCAGTCAATAGTCAATACTCATAGGACTTGAGGTGTTAGGATAGAGGAGGCATGATATCCGAGGTAAGAGGTAAAACCTATGGTTTATGGTTTACATATAAACAAGCATGATAACATATTAAATTTATTTGATTTCTATTTCCCACAAAATTTCTGCTAACTGCACATTATTATTGTTATTATTATTATTACTATCCAAGCTACAACCCTAGTTGGAAAAGCAAGATGCTATAAGCCCAAGAGCTCCAACAGGGAAAAATAGCCCAGTGAGGAAAGGAAATAAATAAATGATGAAAATAAATTAACAATATCTCATTCTAAAAACAGTAACAGCGTCAAATACATAATGTACATGAGTTAGCTTTTGCAAGGGCAGTCTCCTATACACATATTCACTTGAAATAGGGTGCAGTCCACTACAATATATTACAAATTTGAAAATAAATAGAATCAAAGTTTAATTTGCCTAATCGCCTAACCATGTGTGCTTGCACGTTATAATATTTCACTTACAGCTTGAGCGATGCGAGTAATTGTATGATATAAAAAAGGTCTAAGAACATCCCTGTAAACGTCATCGCCAGTCAAAGGAACCAATAACTCACTAACGGTAGTATCTCAACGGGCGGCTGGTGCCCTGGCCAACCTACTACCTCATAACAAATAGCAATATAAAGTTTAAAGGAAACGAAACTGAAATGACAAAATCTATCATTGGAAGAGGTGAACTCTGTGTCGCCGTATTCAAGAGCTGAGTGTGACTTGAACAATACCAAAAAAAGTCCAAACTTTTCTATCAATTAGGAAATTGCAGCCGAATGAAAGATTATTTTCATCCGTATCACAAATTGCACAATGCTGCTATCTGGGGGGGGGGGGGGTTACTCGCAATATATATCCAATTTATGGGACCAATCTTAAATTAACTTGATAATGAAATGTTATTTTCGTCTGTATCACAAATTGAACAATACTGTTACTTGAGAGAGAGAGAGAGAGAGAGAGAGAGAGAGAGAGAGAGAGAGAGAGAGAGAGAGAGAGAGAGAGAGAGAGAGAGAGAGAGAGAATCGGAAATATCAGCTGTCAAATGCTTTGAAACCATTGCATGGATAACCTATGGTCCCAACTTACCATACGGGACAATAAAATTAAGCTCAAAATTGGAGAATCATATAGCTGGAAAATTAAAGTTTCTCCAAAATAAACTTCAAACATAATAACTTTGACAGTAATTTGGCTTGGTCAACTCGTATCCATAAACAATATGATACTTAAAACTTGGGCGCTCTTAAACTTTGTCAGTTCTGGATATCCACTGAATAGTCCCATCATTCCACTGAAAGCAATTTCAACTTTTGGGACGCCTAGGACCTGCCCTATATAATAAAGAGTAAATGTCTGGCTATATATATATATATATATATATATATATATATATATATATATATATATATATATATATATATATATATATACATATATGTGTATTATATATATATATATATATATATATATATATATATATATATATATATATATATATATATATATATATATATATATCTTTCCGGCCACGTTTCAACGGCATTGCCAGACTTGTAACTACCCGGTCTCTCCCCGTCCCTCGGGTAGGGGAGAGAAGAGGTAGTCATAACCTGGTGAGAGGAGGTACCCAGAGAGGGACATTCTGAAACAACAATCTCCCTCAAATTGCTGAAACTGCCGTGGTTTAGTTAGGAAAGTGGGAGAGGTGGAAGGAATGAATCTGTGTGTGAATTTTATAGGTCGCGTACACTACAGTCCATTTCTTTTAGCGAGTCATATTTGCACCGATTCGCAACGGTGCCCTTTTAGCTCGGAAAAGTTTCCTGGTCGCTGATTGCTATTTCCTCTTAGTAAGGGTAGAAGAGACTCTTTAGCTATGGTAAGCAGCTCTTCTAGGAGAAAGACACTCCAAAATCAAACCATTGTTCTCTAGTCTTGGGTAGTGCCATAGCCTCTGTACCATGGTCTTCCACTGTCTTGGGTTAGAGTTCTCTTGCTTGAGGGTACAATCAGGCACACTATTCTATTTAATTTCTCTTCCTCTTGTTTTGTTAAAGTTTTCATAGTTTATATAGGAAATATTTATTTTAATGTTACTCTTCTTAAAATATTTTATTTTTCCTTCTTTCCTTTCCTTACTGGGCTATTTTCCCTGTTGGGGCCCCTGGGCTTATAGCATTTTGCTTTTCCAGCTAGGGTTGTAGCTTAGCAAATAATAATAATAATAATAATAATAATATCCAACCAATCAGCGACCAGGAAACTTTTCCGAGCTAAAAGGGCACCGCTGCGAGTCTGTGCAAATATGACTCGCTAAAAGAAATGGACTATAGTTAAAAAGAATTTCCGCGTCGTGTTATGCAATAGAACATTGTTACCAGTTATAACGTATATTTTACGATACCTTAATGATTAATTTCCCTTCTTTACTAGCTTGTTATCTCCAAGCACCTGGTGCTGTGTCGCTTTTACATTATTTTGCTCCTACAAAATAAGTCCAATATTCGCCATGAGGCTAAACACGGGCGATAAGCATACTACATAGTGCTTACTGTGACCAAAGTAATGAGTCGAGTACTGTATTGAAAAAAAGGGCTATATTAGCCACATCGCAAAAGAGCTGGTAAGGGGACAAATGTGTCTGTATATATATATATATATATATATATATATATATATATATATATATATATATATATATATATATATATATATATATATAAACACAAATTTTACACATGCTGTATATGTTACCCAAAACGCTGTTTAGGGATCACCGCCCCGAAAAGGTGGCTAAGACTTGGGCTGGGTGCTGTATACAAAGAGCTTTTTTAGACCTTTCCAACGAGCCTAAGAACACCTCTTAATTTTTTGTGGATCCTGAGATACGCATTCCCATTATTTTCGCGTCCTGTCCCTTATACCTCGACGTAGTGCACTCATCTCCTACACCGCCATACTAAAGACCTCGGGATCTTTCCAACGAGCCCAAGAACACCTCTTTACTCCTTGTGTTGGCCGAAATAAGCAAACCCCTTATTTTCGCGAATTCGCGTCTCTACACTTTATACCTTTCACTCATCTCCTACATTGCCGTGCACAGGACCTCGAGACCTTTCAAACGAGACCAAGAACACCTCATTACTCCTCGTAGCTCCTGAGATACGCATGCCGCTTATAGGTAAGGGTACGTCCCATTAAAGGACCTTGGGTACGCCCATCGACACATCCCTACACGTAGCGGGAACTCGAGACCTTTCAAACGAGCCCAAGAACACCTCTTAACCTACTTGTGATTGGCGAGAAACTTTTACTTTAAAAACGCCTATTGTTTACGGTCTTTTTTTCATCTGTTAATGTAGGACCTTACTGCAAGGTCCCTAGGAAAGGAGAAGAGATTGGGTTTTTTTTCGGGGAGGGGGGCCTTGCCAGGCCCTTGAATACTGTATATTTACATAGATTTTATATAATAAATAAATAAATAAATATATAAATAAATAAAATATATATATATATATATATATATATATATATATATATATATATATATATAGAGAGAGAGAGAGAGAGAGAGAGAGAGAGAGAGAGAGAGAGAGAGAGAGAGAGAGAGAGAGAGAGAGAGCCCTTCCTCGAGCTGCAACAACAGTGGGACTCCTAGCCTCATGCCTTCAGCAATTCCTTTCCTTGACCTTGTTGCTCTTTTAATATAAGTCGTCACCTCTTTCATTTACATCAGACACCCTCCTCCTACCCCCACTGACCCAAAACCCTTCTACTGCCCGACCCCAAAAACACCCAATCCATCTTCTAGGGCTCCCCTCAACCCCCCTAGAGACCAACCCCCATGTCCAGAATCCTGACACCCTCCTCCCCACGTGCCACTCCACCCGGGACTCAATTTCCTGACGATGTCCGGAGGCGCAAGGCAGAAGTATGGTAACGGATCAGGCCTTGTCGACCCCCCCATTTTTTATTGTCTCATTTCCTCGCCTCCCACTGGCGAGGAAATAAGAGATGACGACGATAAATCCTCCGCAGCACAAGGGATTCCGAAGCTGGAAGGGGGTTCCAAGAAGAACAGCGAACACTGAGTTGGCAGTAAAATGGGGTGGTAAACTGAGAAAGGGGAGGAATGAAAAATTGTAAACTGAGAAAGGGGAGGAATGAAAAATTGTAAACTGAGAAAGGGGAGGAATGAAAAATTGTAAACTGAGAAAGGGGAGGAATGAAAAATTGTAAACTGAGAAAGGGGAGGAATGAAAAATTGTAAACTGAGAAAGGGGAGGAATGAAAAATTGTAAACTGAGAAAGGGGAGGAATGAAAAATTGTAAACTGAGAAAGGGGAGGAATGAAAAATTGTAAACTGAGAAAGGGGAGGAATGAAAAATTGTAAACTGAGAAGGAGGAGGAATGAAAAATTGTAAACTGAGAAAGGGGAGGAATGAAAAATTGTAAACTGAGAAAGGGGAGGAATGAAAAATTGTAAACTAAGAAAGGAGAGGAATGAAAAATTGTAAACTGAGAAAGGGGAGGAATGAAAAATTGTAAACTGAGAAAGGGGAGGAATGAAAAATTGTAAACTGAGAAAGGGGAGGAATGAAAAATTGTAAACTGAGAAAGGGGAGGAATGAAAAATTGTAAACTGAGAAAGGGGAGGAATGAAAAATTGTAAACTGAGAAAGGGGAGGAATGAAAAATTGTAAACTGAGAAAGGGGAGGAATGAAAAATTGTAAACTGAGAAAGGGGAGGAATGAAAAATTGTAAACTGAGAAGGAGGAGGAATGAAAAATTGTAAACTGAGAAAGGGGAGGAATGAAAAATTGTAAACTGAGAAAGGGGAGGAATGAAAAATTGTAAACTAAGAAAGGAGAGGAATGAAAAATTGTAAACTGAGAAAGGGGAGGAATGAAAAATTGTAAACTGAGAAAGGGGAGGAATGAAAAATTGTAAACTGAGAAAGGGGAGGAATGAAAAATTGTAAACTGAGAAGGGGGAGGACTGAAAAATTGTAAACTGAGAAGGGGGAGGACTGAAAAATTGTAAACTGAGAAAGGGGAGGAATGAAAAATTGTAAACGGAGAAAGGGGAGGAATGAAAAATGAAAAAGATTGTTTTTCTTTGTAAGTATTACCAATGTAGATAAGGTATAAATGAAACAAGAGGAAAGGCTATTTTCGAGCTTTTTGAGGACGAGGAGTACATAGTAAAAAAAATAAAGGTAATTTATGAAAAGAAGCAAAAAATCAAAGGAGCAGAATGTTAAGAAAAAAAATATTGAAAGCATTCACCCAATTATTTCCTTTCATACTTTCAGTGGCGACAGTTTTCACCACTAGTCCTTTCTAATGGCAACCCATTTCTTTATATTATTGTGGTACGTCGTAGCTAAAATTGAGTCATTCTTTCCAATTTTAAATAAGGTATGAAAAAAGGCATTTTTCTTACAAGAAAAAGAGGATGATGAGAGATAGTTTAGAAAACTGTTCCTTAACAACATAATTATAATTACAATCAAACAAATTAATCTAAGCTTCAGAAAAAAAATGATGATAACAAATGGATAGATGTTTTATCAAAATATCTAGTAGATACATAATACATTGAGGAATACGACCTATAATAGTTTTAAAATATAGTCTCAACGAATAACTACGGTGCACTGCATAGTTCTACCAGGTACTGTGATGAGTTGTCTAAAGAATTCCCAAGGATAACAGAGAATGTGCGAGCTGAAACCTAGGAATGCTGATAACAAAAGTCATTAACAAATAAATATAGTATACATATATATATATATATATATATATATATATATATATATATATATATATATATATATATATATATATATATATATATACAGAGAGAGAGAGAGAGAGAGAGAGAGAGAGAGAGAGAGAGAGAGAGAGAGATTTATAAATATAACTATATATATATATATATATATATGTATATACTGTATATATATATATATATATATATATATATATATATATATGTATATATATATATATATATATATATATATATATATATATACAGACTTTATATATCTAATGTGTACATATATACAATAAATATCAGTATACATATCTATATGAATTATATAAATATATAATTGTATATTCATAAACAAATAAATATACTTATCTAAATATATAATTGCATAAAGATAAGACATTTATTGTATATATAAACATTAAATAACATTACAAACCTTTGGAAATGAGTGTTTGTGTATTTATATACGTGTGGAGCGCATGGAGGAAATTCCCTTATTTCTTGTGGGAATTTTAATTTTTCTCCTTCTTTGGTTTACGAGCATTTTGGCTTACGAGCTTGTTCCTGGAACGGAACTCGTATACTGAGTTACCACTGTATATATACCTTAGGTCTGTAATATTTGTAACAAATAATAGAAGATTATGTTGATTGTCCCAAGTTTCCAATATCTTTGTCTATATGAATGTCTTTACAACATTAAAACCTTGAATATATACATTTGAGGTTGCGGTGGCTGATGCGGTAACGTCCTTGACTGGTGATTGCCAGACTGGGGTTTGAGTCCCGCTCAAACTCGTCAGTTCCATTTGTCGCTGCAACCTTACCATCCTTGTAAGCTAAGGAGGTGGGGGGGGGGGAGAGCCAATAGGTCTCTCTGCTGAGTCACCAGCAGTCATTGCCTGGCCCTCCTTGGTCCTAGCTTGAGTGGAGAGGGAGCTTGGGAGCTGATCTTATTTATATATGGTCAGTCTCTAGGCATTCGGCTGCTTGATAGGGCAATGTCACTGTCCCTTTCCTCTGCCATCCATGAGCGGCTTTTGAACCTTCATTTTTTTTTTTTTTTTTAAGGAAATCGTCAATGAGAGTTAAACGCAGTAGTCGCGACTTGAAAATAAAAGGAGATCCAACCATGATATATATTCTCTAGAACATCTTCAATAATGAAATGTCACCTATGACCCTGTCGACCCACCACCACAATCTAACCCTGGTTCAGAAATAGAATTAATGAGAAAGGTTGAAATAAAAATGGGTATAATCCTGAGGCAAGTGATTACCCAACCTCTCCGAGAACGACAGGTCAGAGTGCAAGGAAAACTGGTGCAGGATAAAGTTCCGGAAACTAGTAGCAAGTGTGAATAAAGACGTATAGGGCGGTGAACTACTTGACTTAAAGGGGTAATTCAAGAAGAAATGAGCTATCAGGTTAAACGAGACCTTCGCAGAATAGCAGGATGGAGGGACTCTTCCTTAACACTTTTAGAAGTTTGTATAAAATAGTACATGTAGAAAAATATACATTGGTATTCAACCAAAAACAATACTGCTTATGATACATGCCTGTCAATCCTATAGTATTTCCTATTCTATTTATGGGCTTGCATTTAAGTTCATTCGATGTTTTAATTCTGTTGTATACCATTAACATTGCACCTTAAAAAATGTATTTTCTAATATCAACTGATCACGAAATACATTATTCATTCAAAATACCAGCGAAATAACTCCTCCCTTCATCATAACGTTAATGTCTTCATTTTGAAGACATTAGCTATTCACTGTGAGACTGAACACCATAATGAAATTCTATTTAAAATCTAAATGGCCCTAAGTCCATCTGTTGTTATATAACGCCAAGGCATTTCCTCGGTCGCATCCCATTGAATGTGGATCTATTCTTGGATAAATAGCCTGAAATCTCGAGGCATAAAATGGGTCTAATTCACCACATAAGCTATAAATTCACAGTCGTTATTCTAAATTGCTCTGTCAGTAGCGTTCGTATTTTATGACGCCCAAAGAGCAAATGGGTTCGTTCTGTGCGGTTCATTATCAATAAAACGGACATGGTCGTAAAAATGGAAAATAAAATGTATAAAGACGAGAGAGAGAGAGAGAGAGAGAGAGAGAGAGAGAGAGAGAGAGAGAGAGATATCAGATAAGCGTTTTTATGGTAAGATTATGACCATTTTTTTTCATTATGAAACACACATTTACAATCTTAAAAATGGAAAATAAAATGTATAAAGACGAGAGAGAGAGAGAGAGAGAGAGAGAGAGAGAGAGAGAGAGAGAGAGAGAGAGAGAGAGAGAGATCAGATAAGCGTTTTTGTTGTAAGATTATAACCATTTTTTCATTATGAAATTTACATTTTTTTCCATTATGAAATACGCATTTACAATCTTAAAAATGGAAAATAAAATGTATAAAGACGAGAGAGAGAGAGAGAGAGAGAGAGAGAGAGAGAGAGAGAGAGAGAGAGAGAGAGAGATTAGATAAGCGTTTTTGTGGTAAGATTATAAAAAAATTTTCATTATGAAATACACATTAACAATCTTACAATATGTAAAATAAATACATTATAGTATATTTACATTTTTTATATATATATATATATATATATATATATATATATATATATATATATATATATATATATATATATATATATATATATATATATATATATATACTGTATTTACAATTGCAATTTTATAACAATTTCTAGGATTTCTTACTCAATTTTCAATTATGCCGGGCATTAATGAATAAAAAAGGGGAGACAAACCATGGAGAAATAAAATTATAGTTAGGATCTGTTAGAATTAACAAATAGATGTTCTCAAAGTACATTCCATGCAATTCTTCCTACAAAAAAAAAATTCTTCATTTCATGCCTTTCATTGAACTTTGGCTCGAGAAAATACAGAAATACAAAAGATTTCTCTTTTGGAGTACTAGCGATGAACAGCTGTAAGATTTCGGTATTTACAGTTTTCTTAGCATGGGAATACACGAAAGTGAATCCTTCCCTGGGCAGTTTTCTGGGGTTCTCGTTTGCTAGGTCCAAGAAAAGTGGTCATTATAAACAACTCAAGAGCGGCTCGTTAGTCCTCATTTTATTTTAGGTTGAAAATATCTTCAAAGAGAATATGGAACTTCTTAAATGTTATCTAGAACATACCTCCCAAGTTGAAATAATTTCATTTCCTAACCAATAAAGTTTTTAATCACTATAGCCAACGTTACTTGCTTCATATTCACTTCAGCTCTCTATCTCTGTCTTAAAGTAGCCTCACTAGGTCTAGCTTCAATAGCCCCTCCATGCAGTCATTGCTGCTTTAAACCTGTTGGAAGAACAATTTCTCTCGGGTAAGTAAGTACCACTTATCAAGGGATGTCGGCAATCATCAGTCTAGAAGACAGGAGAGCGCACCACAGTCTATGGCTCATTCTGCATGTAAAGTTTATGTTTTCATTGAGTTTCTTCCTAAAGCCAATGCCAAATGCACTTCTTGAGAGAGGTTTTAAGGCTTTAAAAGGGCGTTCATGAATAGCAGAGGCAAGGGACGGTGAAAATGCCTTAGCTAGCAGGGCAAAGCAATAGAGACTGACTATCTATATATATATATATATATATATATATATATATATATATATATATATATATATATATATATATATACTATATATATATATATATATATATATATATATATATATATATATATATATATATATGATCAGCGCCTAAGGCCCCCTCTCCATCCATGATACGTCCAGGGAGGGCCAGACAATGGCTGCTGATGACTCAGCAGGTAGACCTATAGATTCCCACAAAACTCCCATCCATGGCTCACAAAGACCGTGAGGTTGAAAACACTGCAAAAAGCTATCCAGCTGGAGCGCGACTCGAACCCCAGACCGACAGATCACCAGACAGGAACGTTTCCAATAGGCTACCACAAGGTTAAATGATCTAGGGAGGCAGGAAGTTTCATATTATTATTATTATTATTATTAATTGCTAAGCTACAACCCTAGTTGGAAAAGCAGAATGCTATAAGCCCAGGGGCTCCAACAGGGAATATAGCCCAATGAGGAAAGGAAACAAGGAACAATAAAATATTTTCAGAACAGTAATATTAAAATAAATATCTCTTATATAAACTATAAAAACTTTTAACAAAACAAGAGGAAGAGAAATAAGATAGAGTGCCCAAGTGTACCCTCAAGCAAGAGAACTCTAACCCAAGACAGTGGAAGACCACGGTACAGAGGCTATGGCACTACCCAAGACTAGAGAACAATGGTTTGATTTTGGAGTGGTGTCCTCCTAGAAGAGCTGCTTACCATAGCTAAAAGAATCCCTTCTACCCTTACCAAAAAGAAAGTGGCCAGTGAACAAATACAGTGCAGTAACCTCTTAGGTGAAGAAGAAATGTTTGGTAATCTCAGTGTTGTCGGGTGTAAGAGGACAGAGGAGAATCTGTAAAGAATAGGCCAGACTATTCGGTGTGTATGTGTAGGCAAGGGTAAAATGAACCGTAACCAGAGTAAAGAATCCAATGTATTACTATCTGGCCAGACAAGGAATAAAAACAAGTATTGAAACCCTTTGACCTAATTATAAAAATAAAAATAAAAATTCATGGTTTCTACCGCTTCCCGAATCCTTTCACATCCCATTTAGGAAGAATTAAATGTAGATATTTCTTCTTCCCCTCGTCCTTTATCCCTTATCTATTTCCGGTGTTCTTATAGGCCTAGGATGACAATGACATTAGCTCAGATGCCGAGCCGACACATACCTAAGCATGCACAAACACTAATATCATTCCCCTGTTCCTATTGGAATGGAGTTTTTTTTTATCCAAAACGGCCTATTTAACATAAATTAAGTAGAAAAGAAAGTTTATCCATTTGCTAAGCAATGAATAGAACTCCATTTCCTAAATGTGCCATTATTTGGAGGCCTAGGAGATAACTACCACTAGGCCTAGGTTTTTTTTTTTTTTTGATCGTATGTTTGCTAGTTGTCTTCGAAGTAAGTTGAGAAGTATTATTTATCTAAGCATAAATAATTTCTAATGTTTTTCAATCAATTTCTTGTCATTTTATCAAAAATATCTTCGGATAAAACTTATATACGAATTTCTTTAATGAGGTGTGACAGTTATAGGAAGACTGTCGTAAGCCCGCCATTACACAAAGTAAAAATCTGATAAAAGATTGTTTTGAATATGTTATACGTCCATAAAGAAACTTCAAGAGGATTATTATCACTACAGCAATTTCTAAAGCAACATTCTACAACATACATAATCAGACTCTTTAATGGTATCACTTGAACTTTCAGTTTCCAATAAAATAGCTAAACTCTGATGGACAAATTCTTACAGCAGATCGAAAGATAATAAATTATAATTTATTCAATCACCATATTATCATAGTTATTATCATCATTATCTCCCCTATATAATAAAGTGCAAGTGTTTGTCTATAAACCGTATATAAATATCAATACAGCTTATATATTTCTTTTCGATCACGCTCAGCGGCATGGCTAGACCTATACTAAAGTATACGGGTGAGAGGGGTTGAATCTGTGAGCGAGCGCGTGTGCGTGTGTATGCATATCCAGCTAAATATTTAGCCGTCAGATTGACGGGTCGCTTACCTAGTTAATAATAATAATAATAATAATAATAATAATAATAATAATAATAGCCAAGTTACAACCGTATTTGGAACAATAGGATGGTACATGCCTAAGGACTCCAAAAGGGAAACCATAAAAACGTGTAGAGGAAATATATCAATAATGAATAAACTATGCATTTATAAAAAGTAAGAAAAATATAAGATATAAAATCAGTAGTTGTCTCTCTTCACTGTTTATTTTACATGAAAAAAAAATATCTAAAAGGATATCGCAAAACCACATTTGCATTTTGGAAAATTTAACCTTTTGCAAAATAAAAAATTTCCCTTTACTCCCCAAGCACACAGAAAACAATTCCTGGGATAAAATTCAACGCCCCATTTACTAGACAAACATACACAAAAGGATAGGAACGAACTTAATAGATTTCCCTCCTGATCCCAGAACAGGGCCGGTGGTCATATTTCTATTAACTGATACTAATAACTTCCATTTGGGTGGGCAAGGCTTTCATTAACTCCGGCTTACGTTACCGACGTGATGGATTATATTCTCTGGAATAAAGTTATTCTTTCGCTTTGTGTCGGCTGTGCCTTAGGTTTGGCTGGTCTTCTAAGCTTTACGGGGTAACGCCTTACATAATAAACTCTCTCTCTCTCTCTCTCTCTCTCTCTCTCTCTCTCTCTCTCTCTCTCTCTCTCTCTCTCTTTGTCTGAACAATATTAAATTTAATAAGTGCTCAAATGTCTGTTTAAACTTTATTTTGTCATATTTTGGAATAACTTAATTATATAGATGTAAACAATATTACTGTTAGCATGTACTCAAATGTCTGACGCCAATGGGCGCAATAAATTGATTAAAACAAATCTCTCTCTCTCTCTCTCTCTCTCTCTCTCTCTCTCTCTCTCTCTCTCTCTCTCAAGTGTTATAGGAATTTATTAGCATCCTTACCTTTAAATTACTTATATAAACATTTCCATAAGGACTATGTAATATACGTGTATTTGCGTAATATCATTCGTGAATGCGTTCGTCCATACATGCTCAGTAAATAAAGATCCAAGCAAACCAGATTCCTTTCCAAGAACAGCTTCCAATAAAGAACGGAATACAAAACCTTGCCACGAGTTCAAGCGGTCACCTTCAAGACGTGGATGTCTCTGCACACTGGGACCCATAAAACAAGGCAATGGAGCATTTTCACCACCTCTTCCTAAAGGGAAAAACAATATAATATATTGAATCGTATTAATATTATCTATTTCGTCCATTACTAACGAGCATCTATAGTCCATTTCTTTTAGCGATGCATATTTGCACGGACTCGCAGCGGTGCCCTTTTAGCTCGGAAAAGTTGCCTGATCGCTGATTGGTTAGAATTATCTTATCCAACCAATCAGCGATCCGGAAACTTTTCCGAGCTAAAAGGGCACCGCTGCGAGTCGGTGCAAATATGCATCACTAAAAGAAATGGACTATAGTGACTGCTCCGTAACTGTTCAATTAAAGACAAAGGTTTAAAGGCCGCTTATGGATGGCAGAGGCAAGGGACAGTGACATTGCCCTAGCTAGCTAGAACAATGCCCTAGAGACTGACCATATATACATATGGTTATTGCCCAAACTAGGAACAGGGAGGGCCAGGGAATGGCTACTGGTGACTTAGCAGGTAGACTTATGGGCTCCCCAAACCTCCAATCCTTAGCTCACAAGGATGGTCAGGTTGCAGACACTACAAGAAACTATCGAGTTTAAGCGGGACTCGAACCTAAGTCCGGCGAGTGCCCGGTGTGACGGTCTGAACGATCC
>NC_090755.1:53949851-53952351 GCF_036898095.1 Palaemon carinicauda | reverse complement strand
ATGAATTACTACCAATTGTGTCACGTGGTGGCCCGGGGAAGTCTGGTAAAACTCGCTGGTAAGAGACTGATGTCTCACCAGGTAAATCCTCGGACATCTAGATTAGGGTCAGGTTCAGATTTCCTTTTATGGGCTCTCGTGGCATGGTTGGTTTCGACCTGGCCTTTTCATTAGAAGGGGCCAGCGTTCGATCCCAAGTATGAGGTAGAAATTTATTTCTATTTTGAACACGATGTTGTGTTGATATTTATCCATATTGACTCATTAGGGGTAATTTGAATGAATTACTACCAATTGTGTCACGTGGTGGCCCGGGGAAGTCTGGTAAAACTCGCTGGTAAAGAGACTGATGTCTCACCAGGTAAATCCTCGGACATCTAGATTAGGGTCAGGTTCAGATTTCCTTTTATGGGCTCTCGTGGCATGGTTGGTTTCGACCTGGCCTTTCATTAGAAGGGGCCAGCGTTCGATCCCAAGTATGAGGTAGAAATTTATTTCTATTTTGAACACGATGTTGTGTTGATATTTATCCATATTGACTCATTAGGGGTAATTTGAATGAATTACTACCAATTGTGTCACGTGGTGGCCCGGGGAAGTCTGGTAAAACTCGCTGTGTAAAGAGACTGATGTCTCACCAGGTAAATCCTCGGACATCTAGATTAGGGTCAGGTTCAGATTTCCTTTTATGGGCTCTCGTGGCATGGTTGGTTTCGACCTGGCCTTTCATTAGAAGGGGCCAGCGTTCGATCCCAAGTATGAGGTAGAAATTTATTTCTATTTTAGAACACGATGTTGTGTTGATATTTATCCATATTGACTCATTAGGGGTATTTGAATGAATTACTACCAATTGTGTCACGTGGTGGCCCGGGAAGTCTGGTAAAACTCGCTGGTAAAGAGACTGATGTCTCACCAGGTAAATCCTCGGACATCTAGATTAGGGTCAGGTTCAGATTTCCTTTTATGGGCTCTCGTGGCATGGTTGGTTTCGACCTGGCCTTTCATTAGAAGGGGCCAGCGTTCCGATCCCAAGTATGAGGTAGAAATTTATTTCTATTTTGAACACGATGTTGTGTTGATATTTATCCATATTGGACTCATTAGGGGTAATTTGAATGAATTACTACCAATTGTGTCACGTGGTGGCCCGGGGAAGTCTGGTAAAACTCGCTGGTAAAGAGACTGATGTCTCACCAGGTAAATCCTCGGACATCTAGATTAGGGGTCAGGTTCAGATTTCCTTTTATGGGCTCTCGTGGCATGGTTGGTTTCGACCTGGCCTTTCATTAGAAGGGGCCAGCGTTCGATCCCAAGTATGAGGTAGAAATTTATTTCTATTTTGAACACGATGTTGTGTTGATATTTATCCATATTGACTCATTAGGGGTAATTTGAATGAATTACTACCAATTGTGTCACGTGGTGGCCCGGGGAAGTCTGGTAAAACTCGCTGGTAAAGAGACTGATGTCTCACCAGGTAAATCCTCGGACATCTAGATTAGGGTCAGGTTCAGATTTCCTTTTATGGGCTCTCGTGGCATGGTTGGTTTCGACCTGGCCTTTCATTAGAAGGGGCCAGCGTTCGATCCCAAGTATGAGGTAGAAATTTATTTCTATTTTGAACACGATGTTGTGTTGATATTTATCCATATTGACTCATTAGGGGGTAAATTTGAATGAATTACTACCAATTGTGTCACGTGGGTGGCCCGGGGAAGTCTGGTAAAACTCGCTGGTAAAGAGACTGATGTCTCACCAGGTAAATCCTCGGACATCTAGATTAGGGTCAGGTTCAGATTTCCTTTTATGGGCTCGTGCATGGTTGGTTTCGACCTGGCCTTTCATTAGAAGGGGCCCAGCGTTCGATCCCAAGTATGAGGTAGAAATTTATTTCTATTTTGAACACGATGTTGTGTTGATATTTATCCATATATATAGTATATATATATATAATATATATATAAACAAATATATATATCTATATATATATATATATTTATATATATATATATATATATATAACAAATATATATATATATATATATATATAACAAATATATATATTATATTTATATATTATATATATAACAAAGACCAGACCTAAAAATCCTTTCAAAATCATACGTGAAGATGATGATTCAAGGTTAATCACTGAGATTTGAATCTTTCACAACTTACTACTGAATCTATTTTTTTCAGTCACTGATATCAAGTTTCACAGACTTCTAACTAGTGGAAGGGTGTGCAGTTACAACGGTATAAATGCATGGAATCACGTCCGAATAGTTGCAGATAAAATAATCAATTAAGAAATTATTATTATTATTATTACTTGTTAAGCTACAACCCTAGTTGGAAAAGTAAGATGCTATAAGCCCAGGGGCTCCAACAGAAAAATAGCCCAGTGAGGAGAGGAAAAAAAAAAGGAAAATTAAATATTTCAAGAAGAGTAACAACATTAAAATAAATATCTCCTTTATAAAATATAAAAACTTCA
>NC_090755.1:53935036-53949351 GCF_036898095.1 Palaemon carinicauda | reverse complement strand
TTGTGCATGAAATGATCAGTAAATTATGTAAGTCCTTAAATCCTACTTATTTTATTTTCCTCGATTCCAATAATTCAGAGCAACTTTTTTTCTATAGTCCATTTCTTTTAGCGATGCATATTTGCACCGAATCGCAGCGGTGCCCTTTTAGCTCGGAAAAGTTTCCGGATCGCTGATTGGTTGGACAAGATAATTCTAACCAATCAGCGATCAGGCAACTTTTCCGAGCTAAAAGGGCACCGCTGCGAGTCGGTGCAAATATGCCAATCAGCGATCCGGAAACTTTTCCGAGCTAAAAGGGCACTGCCGCGAGTCGGTGCAAATATGCATCGTTAAAAGAAATGGACTATAGGGTTCCTTGGTAGTCTATTGGAAACGTCCCTGCCTAGCGATATTCTGGACTGGGGCTCGAGACTCGCTTATGCTCGATAGTTTCTTGTAGTGTCTGCAACCTCACCATCCTTGTGAGATAAGGATGTTGGGGTTTGAAAGAACCTGTAGGGTCTACCTTCTGAGTCATCAGCAGCCATTGTCTGGCCCTCGCTAGCCCTAGCCTAGGTGGAGAGGGGGCTTAGGCTCTCATCATATGTATATATGGTTTAGTCTCTAGGCCCCAAGGTGTATTGTCACTGTCATCATCACTGCCATTCATGAGTGACCTTTAAACCTTTATATACATGTTCAGTCACTAATGTTTGACCGGTTAGGAGGTTTTTTTTTTAATAATTTACCGAAGGGTTAAGATTTTGCTCCACCTTGCATCGGGTGTTTAAAGGTTTCAAGGTCTCTCATGAATGGCAGAGGCAAGGGGCAGTGACAATGCCCTAGTGCAGTGTTTCCCAACCTTTTTTAAATGATTACCCCAAAACTTTATTTCCCACTAATCAATGACCCCATTGAACATATACCCGGTAACATCGGATGTTTTTTTGCAGCCACCTGATGAACTGTATGGATCATGTAGCCCGCTATTGGCTGCTTATAGTTAAGGATCCAAATCAAATGCAAACTTAAATGTTAAAATTATTGAGTTTTCCTATGAAATAATTATTGCAAATTTTGTGTATGAATTATGGCAATAATTATGGGAATGTGAATAACTCAATTTCAGAACATCTTGATTACCCCAAAAATACGGGTTCATTACCCCACTGGGGTAATTTACCCCAGGGTTGGGAAACACTGTCTAGCAGAACAATGCCCCGGAGACTGACCATATTTACACATGATCAGCGACAAAGCCCCTTCTTCACCTATGCCTTACCCTGGGAGAGCCAGGCGATGGCTGCTGATGACTTAGCAGGTGGACCCATAGTCTCTCCCAAACCCTAGGATGGCTAGGTTGCAAACACTAACATGAAACTAACGAGCCTGAGCGGGACTCGAACCCTAGTCCGACGAAAGCCAGGGAGCGACGTTTACAATATGCTATTATAGATGTAGAATGTTGGTGTCATATTACATAGGGTTGATTTTCAAATTGTATTATTTAGAAAATAATCTGTCAGTTTTTGCTAGTTTCTGTGTTTGTATTTTCTATAATTCTGGAAATCTTCAGAGGATTCCCTCTTGATTGGCCTTTGTTCCTTGAGAGAGCTCGTTCATGGTTGTGCATAATGTCGTCTAATTATGGCCAGATATCTTACAATTGTTTTGAATACTTGTACTGTTATTATTGTAAAAATAATCTCCCTGAAATTCTATTATGTACAAGAAACTTTGATATCTAATAATACACACGATATACCGTAAAGAACCCTTAGATCTCGCCTTTTTTTTTTCTTTTTTTTTTTGACTGCTAAAACCAGGGTTTAAACTTTTAAGGTAATTACCTTAGATGAGGTAATTTGCATGATTTCAAGGTAATTTCAAGGTAATTTGGGTTTTACAACCTTCAAATTTAGGGAAATTGGGAGCGTTTTACGGTAACCTAAGGTAAAAAGCAGTAGCATCTAATGTAATGGCCACATGCTCAAATTTAAACCCTGCATAAAACTCTTCAGAGAAGTGACTCATCTGTGTGCTAATTTCCTTCTTTAATTCGTGTCGCTGTCGCCAGCGACGCCTTTGGGATCGAAGCTATCAATTTTGGCAATGTCTAACCACTCGCGTATCCGCTGTGTCTGTCTTTTCTGTATTTATGATGAATATCTCAGTGTGAATTCCGTCTGTGCGTATCTGCCATAGGAAGCGCACTGCCTTGTTGATGCTACCTGAGCTTGAACTTTAAACCGAATACCCTTATTGCATAAATTAGCAACTTCCATAATAGAGGTGTAAGAAAACTCAGGAAATATGCGAGGCTTTGCTACGTTCAGCAGCCTAATAAAGACCGAACGTAAAAACGTTAAATTAAATTTTCGAGGGTTTGGTCCACCTCCCTACCGTTCAAGGAACGCTCCAGCAACGTTTGGGAGGTGTGACCGGGCCTTTGAATCTCTAGTCGTCCTTCCTCGAACGTTTGGTGGCGCCAACTCGCGGCCTTCGCCATAACCTCCCCTACTCCATCTCATATTTTACGAGAAAATCAAATCCCGAATCCACCTTTTCCTAGCGCCATGTGTACCAGATCATCTGTATTCCCACCTTTATCTCCCCTCAACCCCTCACCAAACCCCCATAGTTCCCAAAAAATCTCGCCAATTCCCATTCGAGAAACTCATTGGATTCCCAGTTGGAGTTTTTTTTTTTTTTTTTTTTTTTTTTTTTTTTTTTTTTTTTTTTTTTTTTTTAAGGGGGCTGGGGGGATAAACCCCATTAATTCTTTCTACCCCCGGAAGATAATGTCCCTGAGAAATGCTCTTTATTCAGTAGACGATCTAATTCTTTATGCAGACGAACAGTGTCAAGTTGCTTTTGTTATTGCATTGGGAGAGAGGAAACTCATTTGGATTGAGGGTCTTCGTAATAATCTAATGAAAAGAATAATTTAGGGGTTTGATTTTGGGTACAGTAAAGGATATACAGTAATTTTACCATTTACTATATGCCTAAGTATATTTAGGTGTAATAGAAGCTCATTGCCTTGGTCAAAATGGGGCATTTGATTACAACTTTTGAATAACTATTATTGTTTAGGAGGTAAATGCTGATTGTTAAGGATGCAAGGTAGAAACTTTAGTGATCTAATAAAAGACAATTTATGATAATTTTCTCCTATAGAAAAAAATAGAGTTTTTACTCGTAGAACTTGACCTTTTTGGGCGTGTTTGATTATGTATATGTTTGTATACTTGTAATATTTTCGTTTGATGTACGTATATTTAAGTAGGCAATCTTGTGTTTTTTAAGGTTGGGGCAGAGTATATATTCATCAGTTTTTCACTTAGTATAGGTGAAATTTAATAGGTCTTTATATTTTTCACTTGGTATAGATAGGATTGGGTATTTAATCTTAATTTTTCCTTAATGTGTGTGAATAAAATCCAAAAAACAGAGAGTAACACCGAATTATTATTATTATTATTATTATTATTATTATTATTACTTTCCAGGCTACAACCCTAGTTGGAAAAGCAGAATGCTATAAGCCCCTCGCTCCAACAGGGAAAATAGCTCAGTGAAGAAAGGAAAAGAGGAAATAAATAAAACGATTTAGGAACAAACAACACTATGAAAAAATTTAAAAAATAGAGGAAGAGAAATCAGAAAGAATAGTTTGCCCGAGTGTACTCTTAAACAAGAGAACTCTACCCCTAAGACAGTGCACGACCATGGTATAGAGGCTATGGCACTACCCAACACTAGATTTTGGAGTGTCCTTCTCCTAGAAGAGCGGCTTACCATTGCTAAAGAGTGTCTTCTACCCTTACCTAGAATAAAGTAGACACTGAACAATTACAGTACAATAGTTAACCTTCTTGAGCAAAGAAGAATTGTTTGGTAATCTGTGTTGTCAGGTGTATGTGGACAAAGGAGAATGAGTAAAGAATAGGCCAGAGCGTCTGGTACAGTTGTAGGAAAAACGAAAATGAGCCGTAACCAGAGAGACGGATCCAATATAATACTGTCTGGCCAGTCAAAGGACCCAACAACTCTCTAGTGGTAGTATCCCAACAGGTGGCTGGTGCCCTGGCCAACTTACTACCTTCAATGATAGACTTTCGGGCACTGAGCCTCGAAAATACACCTTTTTCTAATGCAATAAGCGATTTAACCAAATGACACGATCTTGCCTCGGCAAACTTTAGTGTGTATCCCTGTCTGGTCATCCGCCTTTCTTTCCTTCCTGATATAATATTCATTCCTCAAATGTAAGAAATTTCAATGCGCACAGCGCCCTTTCACATTCGACGTCTCTCTCCTCATATTAAACGGGATGAAATATTTCCCTCGGAGTCTGACCTTTACCTCGACCTACTGACATAGGACTTGTTTATTAGTGGGTCATCGTTTTGTTCCTTGGTATAGGGAGGGGGAGGGTTGCTCTTGGTTCTAAAGGAGGGGGAGGGGATGACAAAATTTCCCTAAATTTGAAGGTTGTAAAACCCAAATTACCTTGCAATTACCTTGAAATCATGCAAATTACCTCAAACTAAGGTGGGGGGAGGGTTGCTCTTGGTTTTAAAGGAGGGGGAGGGGATGACAAATTTCCCTAAATTTGAAGGTTGTAAACCCAAATTACCTTGAAATCATGCAAATTACCTCAAACTAAGGGGGGGAGGGAGGGTTGCTCTTGGTTCTAAAGAAGGGGAGGGGATGACAAATTTCCCTAAATTTGAAGGTTGTAAAACCCAAATTACCTTGAAATCATGCAAATTACCTCAAACTAAGGTGGAAATAAAAAGGTCTCATTTCGCCCGAGGAAATTTGTTAAGGTTCTAGGTTCATCATCATCATCATCTCCTTCTATGCCTATTGACGCAAAGGGCTTCGGTTAGATTTCGCCAGTCGTCTCTATCTTGAGCTTTTAAATCGGTGCTTTTCCACTCACCTCTTACTTCACGTTTCATAGTCCTCAACTATGTAGGCCTGGGTCTTCCAACTCTTTTAGTGGCTTGTGGAGCCCAGTTGAAAGTTTGATGAACTACTATGAGATTCAGGGCCTCTGTAACACGGTTTTTTCGCAATAACTTTTTTTCTATGAATTTCATAAATATAACGCTTATTCAGAATGCACATTATATCTACACATAAATTTTGACTATATTCTGCATTACGTAGGTTGAATAAATTTGGTACTTTATTAAGTAAAAGTGACGATTTTTGAAGACGGGCCAACTTACTCAGAGAAAAGGTTTCGAACGCACTCGTTACGTAACTTATGACAGCATTTCTTCTCTCTTTCTCGCTCGATGATTGGTTATACGTAACGAATGGCTATACCTCAGCCAACAATAACACAAAAGTGTAAATAAAAGCAATGCAGTACACCTTTATGAACTCTGAAACCTCTCCACTGAGAATTGTTCATAATGAACAAACGAACAAAATATGTTAATAAATACAAAAACACTTTGATTATTAGTTTAACTCCCAAAATAAGTTTCCTAAGAAATTACAGTCTACTTTATAGGTCACAATCAGATTGACAAGGTGTAGGGAATAGTTGGTAATTTTCAAAAACGTAGTAGACAAGCTTGATTTGATAACTGATATATCCAATGTCAAGCAATTTTTATTTTTGTCTATCTACCTACCTATTTACGGAAAAAAAACCGGTACCGTATTTTGGCTTTAAACCTTCACCAATAATTATCGTCAGAATGATGACTTCATGAGCTCCACCCACGTTGGCCTCGTTATAATTCAGGATAACACTGAAGGCTATCATGGGCCTTGCTGGAATATGAAATTTAAATTCTGGCTAAAAAATCTCATTTCTCGAGTAGTTGTAATAAGTGCTAAATGATCCTCAAGGATCCCAGCAGTTGGCCTAAACGTTTAATTCATGTATTACTACTGTACTGTTGCGGCAATACTGGTTATGGTAGTATTACTACGCTAGCGCAGGATACCCCACCCACACATTTATGTATCGTTCCGCCATTCATAAAGTCTTTGTCATGTTTTTTCACTGTGCAATAAGCTATGGCCTCCTCAGAAATTAAGTTAAACATTAGATATATAGGTTATTTCATAAAGCTGACAAATTATGGCAACTGGGTATGTTATTGCGATGTTGAAGCTAAAGATAAAGTATTGTATCATTCCTTCATTGCATTATCTATCATCTTTACTACTATTTGTTTGGGTACATGTAGTAATTATTTTAAAGGATAAATGAATTATGTTCACATTACTTCTATAATTTCCTCAATAGATGTACAAATAAAACTCCTAAAACTATTCATGATTAATTTACAAAAATGCTGTCATGCCCAAAACATAGCCAACACGGTCGTACGGCCTAAGAAGAAGAAAAAAGATTATATCGGATGATCCGTTGGTCTGATGGAGATTTTAGCACAAAAATCTTATTTTAACAAAAATAGTTATATGAAGACTGTTACATACACTCTCTCTTTCTCTCTCTCTTGGTGGCATAGTGAATAGTTAATGGAAATGTTCAAAAAGCCTGACTGACATTACAAGTATTATAATCATGTTACGCTAAATACAAATCAGACCATAAACATTGGATTTAAACTAGAAACTGAATAATTACCTATTCAGGTATAGTAAATACGGCCAAAGCTTTCTCTTGACTGTACAAAGTTGCAAGTCGTAAGACAAATGCAGTTTTGCAACCACGGGGGCAATAGGTAGTAGGTTGGCCAGGGCACCAGCCGCCCGTTGAGATACTACCGCTAGAGAGTTAGGGGGTCCTTTGACTGGCCAGACAGTACCATATTGGATCCTTCTCTCTGGTTACGGTTCTTTCCCTTTGCCTACACAGACACCAAATAGTCTGGCCTATTCTTTACAGATTCTCCTCTGTCCTCATACACCTGACAACACTGAGATTACTAAACAATTCTTCTTCACCCAAGGGGTTAACTACGGCAATGTAATTGTTCAGTGGCTACTTTCCTCTTGGTAAGGGTAGAAGAGACTCTTTAGCTATGGTAAGCAGCTCTTCTAGGAGAAGGACACTCCAAAATCAAACCATTGTTCTCTAGTCTTGGGTAGTGCTATAGCCTCTGTACCATGGCCTTCCACTGTCTTGGGTTAGAGTTCTCTTGCTTGAGGGTACACTCAGGCACACTGTTCTATCTAGTTTCTCTTTCTCTTGTTTTGTTGAAGTTTTTATCGTTTATATAGGAAATATTTATTTTAATGTTGTTACTATTCTTAAAATATTTTATTTATCCTTGTTTCCTTTCCTCACTGAGCTATTTTCCCTGTTGGGGCCCCTGGGCTTATAGCATCCTGCTTTTCCAACTAGGGTTGTAGCTTAGCATTTAATAATGATAATAATAATAATAATAATAATAATAATAATAATAATAATAATTCCAAATCCTGTTAGCCATTCTTGACTATTATGGGTTTCAGAGCCTATGGAAGAAGGTGAATGGGTGTCTGGTGGATGGGCGGGGCAAAATTTTGTCAAAAGGTGTTTACATTGCTTACGTAATGAATGCTTTCGACTCTTGGCTCGTTATCACTGGCCATGGCGTCGGCTAGATCATTTTTACTCTATAAAAATTAAAACTATCGGGTTTAGGTTATTGATAATGCTGACAAAATTTGTGTGTGGTTGTAAAATATACATATGTCAACTTTCAGCTACATCCGATGCATTGATAAGGAGCAAAGTCCAAAAAACCGTGTTACAGAGGCCCTGAATCTCATAGTAGTCTCTCTTGGCAAGTACGAAGAACATGCCCAAACCATCTCCATGATCTCATCCACATAGGACACTCGAGTAATCTCTCTTAGAGCTTCGTTTCTAATCCTTTCCTGTCATTTAACTGCTAATATCCTTCTCAGGGCTTTGTTTTATCTACAAAATCTGTTGGATATTGTTTGATTGTCATACACGACTCATGTCCATACAGTAACACCGAGCTCACACCGAGCCTGATTTTCATATGTAATTTTAGGCGATTTGATTTCCAAATTTTATTAACCTAACCATTGACTGATTTGCTTTTTTCAATCTTTCATTAAATTCAAATTCTAAAGATTCTGTATTACAGACCACAGTTCCTAAATATTTAAATGATTCCACCTCATTATTCCTTTCTCCTTCCAATGATATTTCATCTTCCATTGTATATTCCGTCCTCATCATCTCTGTCTTTCTTCTATTTGTCTTGAGCCCAACCTCCTGTGATATTTCATCCATTCTGGTAAGCAAGCTTGGCAAGTCCTGTGGTGTTCTAATTATAAGGACAGCGTCATCAGCATACTCTATGTCAGCTAATATCCTGTTACCAGTCCAGTCCAATCCTTCTCCACCATCCCCAGCTGTTCTATGCATTACAAAATTCATGGGGAGGATAAAGAACACAGGTGACAACAAATTCCTTGGAGTACTCGACTGTTCACTGAAATTCATTTGATAGGATTCCACTAACATTAACTTTGCATTTGCTATGCTCATGGGCAGACTTAATCAAATTTACATACTTAAGAGGATCTCCATAATAACGCAGGACTCTCCACAAAATTGGCCGGTGCACACTATCAAAGGCTTTTCCATAATCCTTAAATGCCATCAAAAGTGGATTTCTATATTTTACACATTGCTGTACTACCACATGTCTTGAAATGAAAATTTGGTCAGTACAACTTCTACCTTTTCTAAATCCTGCTTGTCGTTCTCTCAGCTTTCTTTCTAGTCGCTTTAGAATGAGCATACTATATATTTTCATGACAACTAACGGAAGTGTAATGCCTCTGTAATTATTGCAATTAGTTAGGTCTTTCTATTTTGCCATTTTTACCAATACGTCTAATTGTCATTCATCAGATTTTGCTTCTTCATGCCACATTCTACAAAATAATCTCGTAAGTATTCTGGGAGTCACTTCATTTTCGGCCAATATCATCTCAGCAATTATTCCATCGTATCCAAGGGCTTGCCATCTCTAGTTTTTTAATGATAGCTTCGACTCCAAACACACTGAATTCATTCATGGCCACATCAAGGTCTTCCTCAACTTCAGGTATATCAATCAAATTATTCCCTTCATATCTTTTATTCATAACGACACTAAATGTTCCATTCATGGTTGCCTTTCATCATCTTCTGTTGTTATAACCGATCCATCTCTCTTTTTGATGGGCATATGCTTCTTCTTCTTTGCCCCAGTAGAGATTTCTTTAATTCTATGAGCAATTCTTACATCATAGCCACTCCCTGAATTCAAAGCTTTGTCAACCTCATTCGCTTTCCTGTCTGGATATTCTCTCTAGTCATTTCTGCCTTTTCTTTTGACTTCACTATCAGTACTGTAATACTAAGCATGCTCTACCTTTTTATTTTCATTACTTCCTCGATAATTTTCAACAATCAATTTCTGTCTTTGTCTCCTTCTTTTTATAGTATCCCAAGTATCCTTTGATATCCATAGCTTTCGCCTTGTAACTGTTTGTCCCAAGACTTCACTACCAACTTACTGATATATGTTCTTAATATCACACTGTTCTTCATTGGTTGTCTGCTCTTCGTCTCTTAAAGTCTCTAAGATAGCAAATCAATTCCTACATTCAAAAGGTTTTAGGTTAGATTAGGTTTAGTATTTTACATCACTAGAGAGAGAGAGAGAGAGAGAGAGAGAGAGAGAGAGAGAGAGAGAGAGAGAGAGAGAGAGAGAGAGAGAGAGAGAGAGGAATGATTATCAGTCTCGTATGCGTTTGTCTACAGGATATATTAAAGGATCTAGAAATTTGCTGGAACAAGTAATAGTGGTCGTGATTGTAGGTGCTCATTCATATATATTTTGCGGGGCACTGAACACTCCATAGAAATATTGAAGTACAGACAGATGTAAAGTAATCATATTTAACTCGAAAATGAACTCTTAATTCAGAAAATCAAGAAAGCGCCGCTATATATATATATATATATATATATATATATATATATATATATATATATATATATATATATATAGTATCACATACATACATACATACACACAAATATATACAATATATATATATATATATATATATATATATATATATATATATATATATATATATATATATATATAAAATACTGTATTTATATATGTGATATATATATATATATAATATATATATATATATATAAAATACTGTATTTATATATGTGATATATATATATATATATATATATATATATATATATATATATATATATATATATATGTGTGTGTGTGTGTGTGTGTATATATATATACATATTACATACATACACTAATATATATATACAATATATATATATATATATATATATATATATATATATATATATATATATATATATATATATATATATATATATGTATCACATGCATACATACACATATATATACACACACTATTATGTTTGTGTATGGCAAGGTTCACTCCTGACCTGCCTCCTCCTGTCAACCCAACATACATCACAAAGTAAAATCTGATTCAAGTCTTATGTCCATTTCGTCTAAAAAAATAACAACACGACTCTATGAACCTCATCCTAGAAGACTTGCTGAATACCGGATGGTTAAACGCTTTTGACGTCATCTTCTCTAAAAAGGTAAAAAGTTCATTTATAGACACACACACACACAAACATACATATATATATATATATATATATATATATATATATATATATATATATATATATATATATATATATATATATATTTATATATATACTGTATATAAAGTATATTGTACATACATATATATACATGTACATGTATAAATATATATATATACATATATATATATATATATATATATATATATATATATATATATATATATATATATATATTTATGTATGTATGTATGTGTATATATATATATATTTATGTATGTATATGTATATATATATATATATATATATATATATATATATATATATATATATATATATATATATATTTATGTATTTATATATATATATATATATATATATATATATATATATATATATATACGTATATATAATGTACTCATTACATATATATCTTTAACTTATGCAGGTACACGAAATTCTGTGAACGTTTGACACATAAATTAATTATCAGCGCTAAGAAATTTACATTTGTTCAATGTCATTGAAATTTTAATTAAGTTAATGGGACTGAGACCAAAAAGCTCGAGAGAGAGAGAGAGAGAGAGAGAGAGAGAGAGAGAGAGAGAGAGAGAGAGAGAGAGAGATCTGGCACTCTTTTAGACCTAGTTGGCACAGTGCCAGACACTCTGGGGGATTTAAAGGCTTTTGAGAATGGATGAGACGGGGAATTTTTAAGCATAAAAATCCCATAAAATAAGTTGCCAGTGAATTGCCCCCCCCCTCTCTCTCTCTCTCTCTCTCTCTCTCTCTCTCTCTCTCTCTCTCTCTCTCTCTCTCTCTCTCTTTTAGTGCCAGCATTAGTGTCTAGTTTTATCGCCTGTTTATTTCACTCTGTTTTTTATTTCCATTACGCATTTATTAAACGTTCGTTATGCGTTCCCTTCGTAGACGGGGGCGGGGGTTGGGGGTGGAGGGGGGGGGGGGTTGAGGGCGTATGCAGAGGTTGTATTTTCGGAATTAATAAGCTTCGACAAGCTAAATTACTTTGAAACACGTAGAAAGAAAAAATCTATTATTAAAAGAGTCGTGTGATTAATCAAGGGCAAAATTTATATACTAGTACAGTAAATAAACGAAATTCAAAAGTATTGTGACGGTGCCGAGAGAAAGTTGTGACTCAAAGGCAGGTTGAAAGTAACTGAGTGGGTTTATTATAGAACACTCTCCGTTATATACAATTTCTCAAGCAACAAGAATTTTCATGTTCAACAGTCGACACTGTTACCGATGAGAAAACAGACATGTTATTTCAGGTTCTTTGTAGTGCGAGGGGAGAGCGAATATACAAGCACAAAATAAGTATGTACGATCGTGTGACACACGGTTGGTACAGTATGCAATAAGGGAGTGACTACAATGAAAGTTTACTCTTAAACTGGTGATACAAAACCAATGTCTGCATGGTATATGGCTGGGGTAAAGAGTCAATGGCATAATTCAGAGTTTGAAAATAACTGGTTATATTATTATTATTATTATTATTATTATTATTACTACTACTACTAGCCAAGATACAACCCTAGTTGGAAAAGCAAGATGCTATTAGCCCAAGGGCTTCAACAGGGAAACATAGCTCAGTGAGGAAATGAAATAAGAAAATAATTAAACGATGAGATGTAAATTAACAATAAATTAATCTCAAAATAGTAACATCAAAACATATACCCTATGTCATATATAAACTATAAAAAGACTTATTATGTCAGCCTGTTCAACATAAAATCATTTGCTGCAACCTTGAACTTTTGAAGTTCTACTGATTCAACTACCCGATCAGGAAGATCATTCCACAACTTATATGACTGCTAAACCTAATAGGACACAGATGACCATAATCAACTACCAATTGATAGCTTTCGAGTGTTACTGCTCATGAGAAGATTCCACTCACACTGTATAACGAACGCCTATTACTCTGGTTTGTCACGTGATCCGTATATCTGAAGAATGACTCCCGCATCAAATGTTATACGGACGACTTGAAAAAGCCCGGGTCAGCCTTCAAGAAATTCAAAATGTCACCAGCTGACCCGGAAACTCTTGCTGTAGAATGAATATTAACAACGTGGTCACTGTCCTGGAAAGAAATTATTTTCACACATCGAGGCCCGCCTGAACAGACTCCTAGTGTCTGATGGAGAGCGAGAAATAAACCCCTAAAAGTAAAAGTATCAACTTAAATTGGCAACAGGGATATGGCAGGAAAGATGTCCCCACAGAACTGAATGTTCAATTAACGTGCACGAATTGTGGTAAGATATGCAAGTCTACGATTGGCCTGGTGAGCCATATTAATACACACAAATGATGGGAGTATTCACACTACATTCAATATCTATAAAATCACTTTGAATGTCGTTATCGGTAACAACGGATTGTTATTATATTAGGTTAGTTTGTGCTGCCTTGTCAACTTATCAAGATAAAAAAAAAAATATTTCATCTCTTTCAAATCAATGGATTTTACTATTACACTAAAGCTTTGTCTGGTAGATGTCATAGAGTACCCAGTCCTCTTTTAGGAGAAACCGTCTCCTTCAGCACGGTGTCAATGACCTTTGATGTCAGGATGCTTGAAAACTTTCAATCAATCAATCAATCAATCTCCTTCAGCGTAACCAGTCCCTGAGACCAGTGTGGATCATGCTCTGAAGATCCACAGTAAGTTCCCTTTCTAGAGGGACGGGCGCAGGAGCTCATCATTTGTTTAATTTAGGCCAATCTCTAGGCTATGGAATGGGCCCTTAGCAAGTTTGTATTCCGTGTTCAAAGGAGACTAGTAGGTAACTGTAATACTAGGAAATTTCGTTCTGTCAATTTCTGCTCTAAGGAGACTAGTAAGGAACTGTAATACTAGGAAATTTCGTTCTGTCAATTTCTGTGTAGGGAGACTATAGTCCATTTCTTTTAGCGAGGCAGATTTGCACCGACTCGCAACGGTGCCCTTTTAGCTCGGAAAAGTTTTCTGATAGCTGCATTGATTAGAATTATCTTGTCCAACCAATCAGCGATCAGGAAACTTTTCCGAGCTAAAAGGGCACCGCTGCGAGTCGGTGCAAATATGCCTCGTTAAAAGAAATGGACTATAGTAAGGAACTGTAATACTAGGGAATTTCGTTCTGTCAATTTCTGCTCAAAGGAGACTAGTACGGAACTATAATACTAGGAAATTTCGTTCTGTCAATTTCTGCTCAAAGGAGACTAGGAGGTAACTGTAATACTAGGAAATTTCGTTCTGTCAATTTCTGCTCAAAGGAGACTAGTAGGTAACTGTAATACTAGGAAATTTCGTTCTGTCAATTTGTGCTCTAAGGAGACTAGTACGGAACTGTAATACTAGGAAATTTCGTTCTGTCAATTTCTGCTCAAAGGAGACTAGGAGGTAACTGTAATACTAGGAAATTTCGTTCTGTCAATTTCTGCTCTAAGGAGACTAGTAAGGAACTGTAATACTAGGAAATTTCGTTCTGTCAATTTCTGCTCTAAGGAGATTAGTACGGAACTATAATACTAGGAAATTTCGTTCTGTCAATTTCTGTGTAGGGAGACTAGTAAGGAACTGTAATACTAGGAAATTTCGTTCTGTCAATTTCTGCTCTAAGGAGACTAGTAAGGAACTGTAATACTAGGAAATTTCGTCCTGTCA
>NC_090755.1:53906484-53924536 GCF_036898095.1 Palaemon carinicauda | reverse complement strand
ATATAACTTAGAATTTTACTCTCTCTCTCTCTCCTCTCTCTCTCTCTCTCTCTCGTGTGTATTGTTGGTTGAAGTAAATTTCCATTACGTTATATAACTAGAATTTTACTCTCTCTCTCTCTCTCTCTCTCTCTCTCTCTCTCTCTCTCTGATATACGTGTGAGTGCTCTACATGATTTCATATTGGCTTCCTTGCTAGTTTACTATCTGGTTCGTCATTATTATTACTATTATTTTTATATTTGAAAAAATGTCGACTTCAGAAAAATAAACTTTGTTAGTCCTTACATTCTATGCATACATCTAAGATCCAATATCAATAAACAACTAATTAACTACTAGATAGGTTTCACAAAAAAAACCTCTTAATTATATTCCTAATTAACACGTAATTTCACATTCTCTTGGTGCTTCTGATATTGCTGAATTACTATTTTATTATTTTTTTCATTCCCTGCAGATTTTGTCATTATGTCTTTGTTCCTATATCTATATTTCTATTTGATTCCTATTTCGAAAAATTGGAATTTCAGACTTCCATCTTGATGGAATTTTACCTTGAAAGCGCATATCGTCACCCTCATAAACTAACTGCTTAAGTCTTTTTCTCCACTTGTTGGGAAATAATAAAAAAACCTTCTCATTTCCTAATTCTTTATATCATTGTATTGAGCTTCAATTAACAAATTCTAATTCACAAATTCTTCTGTTAAGAATTTGTAAATTGAAACTCAAGACAATGATATAAAGAATTAGGAAATGAGAAGGTTTTTTTTTTTTGAGTTCCCAACAAGTGGAGAAAATGACTTAGGCAATTAGTTTATGATGGTGACGATATTTAATATACATGTAAAATCTCTTCCATTCGCTAGGGATTTCGATATCAAGTTTGGAGACTATTTGTTATTGCTTTGTTTCTTTTAAGACTGATTTTGGAGGGTCATCCTGGTTACTTAGCCATTAATTAGTCATTCTTATCCAGGTTGGGTATCACGGTAATATCTGCTGCCATCAACATTGCTTGTATTCTATGTTTATAAGTGAACTTCTCGTCTGTTACTGTAAATTTTGTCGCATACAAAATATGGGAGAAATTATTGTCATGTTTTCTTTAACGTATCCAAATGTATTATTGGGTCTGCTGCTGAAGGAAACATTTATTTTTGTATTTCATCCTTCATATATAATGCCCCCCCCCCATCGTCTATCTATGTGCAAAGGTCCCTGTTGGTACATAAAACTTCTTAATCCAAGCCAAGCGACCTTTACACCGGTGACTTCGATGCCCCCGAAGCACATATCGCAGATAATGATCAAGGCTTCTGTCTTATTCTAAATTATAAACACTGTACGTTTTGTTTCAGTGGAAAGCGATAGACCGGGCCCCATTTATACTTTTATCGTTAATATCATTACAAGTTTACGCGACCTGTCAAATATGGCACCTAAATATTATGATAGATATGCACACGCACCTCCCTCTCACTTGTGTATGACTACTCCCTCTCCCACTAACCGAGAGACGAGGAAAGCTGGGCTTGACCGGAATGAAAGAAATATATATATATATATATATATATATATATATATATATATGTATATATATATATATATATATATATATATATATATATATATATATATATATATATATATATATATATATATATATATATATATATATATATATATATATATATATATATGAATATTTATAGCCAGACACTTGCTCTTAATTATATAGAGATTATTGTTTCCCAAAGGAAGTGAATTGAATGTATTTTAAAGACGCAAAACAGTTATTGAATCTACCGTGATTCTTTGATATCTTGGAAGTTATACCCTGCTAACGTCTTTGCCTAGTTTCTACAAATTGTTCAATTTGCTTTGATGGACTTATATAATTTGCTTTAATGAGGCTTTTTTTTTTTAATTTGCATTGATGAGACACTCAATTTTCTTTGATGGACTTATATAATTTGCTTTGATGAGACTTTTTTTATTGGATTTTGATGAGACTTTTTTAATTTGCATTGATGAGACACTCAATTTTCTTTGATGGACTTATATAATTTGCTTTGACGAGACTTTTTAAATTTTCTTTGATGAGACTTTTTTAATTGGTTTGTGATGAGACTTTTTAAATTTGCTTTGATGAGACTTTTTTAATTGGTTTTGATGAGACTTTTTGAATTTGCTTTGACGAGACTTGTTAAATTTCCTTTGATGAGACTTTTAATTTGCTTTGATGAGACTTTTAATTTCCTTTGATGGACTTATATAATTTGCTTTGATGAGACTTTTTTAATTGGTTTTGAGGAGACTTTTTAAACTTGCTTTGATGAGAATTTTAATTTGCTTTGATGGACTTATGTAATTTGCTTTGTTAAGACTTTTTTAATTTGCTTTGATGGACTTATATAATTTGCTTTGTCAAGACTTTTTTTTTTAATTTGCTTTGATGCACTTATATACTTTGGTGAGGCCTTTTTTAATTTGAATTGATGAGGCACTTTTCATTTGTTTTGACGAGACTTGTAATGACGGGGCCTTATACCAGCACAGATCCTTGTCCAAAGGTGGTTTTGAATTGCTTTGGATTGTTTATAGGGATATGATGTACCTGGTGTGGACCTTTGGACTTGTCCTTACCGTATCACACAAATCTGCCTCGCATATTGCTGTTGATAAGTAAATTGTTCAGGGTATAATCTCTCCCTTGCTGGAAAATGATTTTAATCTGATTATCCTTTTTTTTTTTTTTTGAATGGCTGATAAGAAAAATGTCTCATTTCTATTTTTCCACCCGCTTTATTACATCATTAGTGAACAGCATTACTCATTCTTTCTGACCTCAATTGATCTTTTTCCTGAGAACCTTACATTACTGTCTGCTCAAGATTATAAGCGACCTCCCCATTAGCATCTTCAGAACATTTCTGAAAGGGGAACCTTGAAGTTTTCAGTTCCTCTCTTAGGCATGATTCCCTAGGTGACATGACTATCCATTACCATTCTTAGTTTCTCAATTTCGCTCAAAAATTGAGCTTCATCTTTAAGAAATCTTTTTATGTTTAAATCACTCCAAAATGCTTATTAATTTAATGGAAGCAGAATTGTATTGTAAGGCTTGCTATGTTATTTCAGTAGTGAGTTTATTTGGAGAGCTGCTCTCGAATTTCTACGTTTATATTATTAATTTTCTTTCATCTCATTTTGATTGGACTAATGACAAAGTCATCCTTTTAAACAACGTCCGTTTATTTTGCCCGAAGAGCTCTGCTCCACATGGGCTTGGACTGAGTCTTTTTTGTAAATATTTTGTATGTAAATATGTTTTTGTCCAATAAACATTATTATTATTATTATTATTATTATTATTATTATTATTATTATTATTATTATTATTTCAATAATGTTCTTTCATCTCATTTTGATTGGACTAATGACAAAGTCATCCTTTTAAACAACGTCCGTGATCACACTTTGACGTAGATTAGGTTCTCTCAACCTAGATACGCAATCCTTTTACGAACTGATATAACCTTATATGTGAGAAGTTCCCGATGACTTGCGTCTGAAGGTACTATAGTCCATTTCTTTTAGCGATGCATATTTGCACCGACTCGCGGCGGTGCCCTTTTAGCTCGGAAAAGTTTCCGGATCGCTGATTGGTTAGAATTATCTTGTCCAACCAATCAGCGATCCGGAAACTTTTCCGAGCTAAAAGGGCACCTCCGCGAGTCGGTGCAAATATGCATCGCTAAAAGAAATGGACTATAGTGTTTACCCGATGATTTGTGAATATTGCTCATTTTTATTGCCTTTGGCTAATACCATAAAGTAGATTCTGCAATTACGTAAAGTTAATATAATGATATATGTTCTTATCATCATATAGCTTCATCAAGTGGTCATAAATATTGTTGTTTTCTTTTATTATCACATTTCGGGCAATGAAGTCCTTACACACGGCTAATTTACCCGTAGAAGACCCATGCACTAATCAAGAACTTTGATACCATTCTAAGTTACCTAACGCACAAGTTGATCCGTGAGAATTAATCGTCTGTAATAGTTACTAAAAGTAAAATTCACATTTTACGTATCAATTAACAATTTTATATAAACGAAATTAAATTTGCTGTCTGAAACACCACTTCAACGTCACACTGTTAATCACCAACTCAAAACTTACATTTTCACCTTAGGAAATAAGAGTGGTGACCAGGTAACCTACGCGGTCTCGGAGTTACTATGGAACAGCGTATTCAGTAAACGTCTATTACTCTCTAATATGCCAACACACAAACACACACACACAGACACGATATACTATAAATGGATCAATAAAGTAGACCCCGTTGCGTGTTGGTTCTCTATTATATTGGGTCAGTAATGTGGTTATTATTTAGGCGAAGATCAAAAGGAGTTGGGAAAATGGGCTAGGGGTGACTTTATGTGTGTATGGAGTGGTTGAGTTTGGAAAAGAGGAATGGAAACGTTTAGACATAAAATTATTGAGTGTAGAAAGGAGGATTTCAGTGCAGGGCAACAAGAGAATGGAATACAGTGGCAAGATACATAAATGTAAGGGGATATGGCAGAGACCAGATCACAACACACAACAGCACCCTTAAAAGTCATTACACAGAGTGGTACCTTAAAAAGTCTAAACATAGTGTGGCACCTTGAGAAGTTAGAACATACAATGGCACATTGAGAAGTCAGGACATACAATGGCACATTGAGAAGTCAGAACATACAATGGCACATTGAGAAGTCAGAAGATACAGTGCACCTTTTGAAGTCTGAAAATACAGCGGCACCTTGGGAAGTTAGAACATATAGTGGCACCTTGAGAAGTCAGACCATACAATGGCACATTGAGAAGTCAGAAGATACAGTGGCACCTTGAGAAGTCAGACCATACAATGGCACATTGAGAAGTCAGAAGATACAGTGGCACCTTGAGAAGTCAAACCATACAATGGCACATTGAGAAGTCAGAAGATACAGTGGCACCTTGAGAAGTCAAAACATACAATGGCACCTCAAGGAGTCAGAACATATAGTGCACCTTTTGAAGTCAGAACATACAGTGGCATCTTTTGCATGGCACCTTGAGAAGTAAGAACATATAGTGCACATTTTGAAGTCAGGACATACAGTGGCATCTTTTGAAGTCAGGACATACAGTGGCATCTCTTGAAGTCAGAACATAATGTGGCACCTTGAGAAATAAGAACATACATTGGCCTCCTGAGAAGTCAGAACATACAGTGGCACTTTGAGAAGTCAGATCATAAAGTGGCCCTTTGAGAAGTCAGAACGTAGAGTGGCACCTTGAGAAGTCAGATCATAAAGTGGCCTTTTGAGAAGTCAGAACATACAGTGGCACCTTGAGAAGTCAAAACATAATGTGACCCCTTGAGAAGTCAGAACATAAGTGTAACCTTGAGAAGTCGGAACGTACAGTTGCACCTTGAGAAGTCAGAACATAGAGTGGCACCTTGAGAAGTCGGAACATACAGTGGCACCCTGAGAAGTCAAAACATAATGTGACCCCTTGAGAAGTCAGAACATACAGTTGCACCTTGAGAAGTCGGAACATACAGTTGAGCTCTGAAAAGTTAGAAAATACAGGGACAGAACACGCACGAAAAGAACGTGCTGATAAGTGACATGAATAATTTCCACACATTGACCTTATGATTATAGCTTACAGTAAATGTTTGATATCAATACAGCTGGCCTCTCCATACACGCAAACACACTTATAATATTCAATTCTTACTGTTGGTATGTAATTATCCATAATTATCAGCTGTATATGATTGTAATTATACCTTATATATGGAAAGTTCTTTTGATTATACAGTAAGAAATAATATGCAAGATCTAGTATTGCTTTGTTCCATTTTTCATATTCATATATTAGATTCACGTAGAGTTGATCATTTGTCGTTCTAATTTTCCTTCGCAAGTATTTGATTTTTTCTTTTTAATCCATGTGATCAAATGGATGTACAGTTTTCTTTATTATATCTTATCATGCCTTAGAATTTTCTCAAGTTAACTCATTTTATTTCATCACGAACCTATAGTCCATTTCTTTTATCGAGGCAGATTTGCACCTTCTCGCAGCGGTGCCCTTTTAGCTCGGAAAAGTTTCGTGATCGCTGATTGGTTAGAATTATCTCGTCCAACCAATCAGCGATCAGGAAACTTTTCCGAGCTAAAAGGGCACCGCTGCGAGCGGTGCAAATCTGCATCGCTAAAAGAAATTGACTATAGATATTCATTAACGTTTTTTTTTTTTTTTTTTATGAGCTTTACAAACTGTTTTCGGGCTATTTTTTAACTTTATGAGGGTTTGTACTTTTATCAAAATGTTATCGATGAACTCGATCGTCCATCGGTTTACGGATAATTAAACCAATTCTCTTAAAAACAACCCGAAAAATAATCTGTAATTTCGAAAATTTTGACCCATTTAACTTCGCTCCATAAATTTTCTCCAATCATTGGCTAGCTTGTGACAGCATTTCTCGTTTCTATAAATGTTTATTTAACTTAAGTTTCAAAAGTGTGAAAAAGGGACTGGAAGGGAAGGATACTAATATCCATAAGGGACTGAAAAGGAAGGATACTAATATCCACAAGGGACTGGAAAGGAAGGATACTAATATCCATAAGGGACTGGAAAAGAAAGATACTAATATCCATAAGGGACTGGAAAGGAAGGATACTAATATCCATAAGGGACTGGAAAGGAAGGATACTAATATCCACAAGTGACTGGAAAGGAAGGATACTAATATCCACAAGGGACTGGAAAGGAAGGATACTAATATCCATAAGGGACTGGAAAGGAAGGATACTAATATCCATAAGGGACTGGAAAGGAAGGATACTAATATCCACAAGTGACTGGAAAGGAAGGATACTAATATCCACAAGTGACTGGAAAGGAAGGATACTAATATCCACAAGGGACTGGAAAGGAAGGATACTAATATCCATAAGGGACTGGAAAGGAAGGATAGTAATATCCACAAGGGACTGGAAAAGAAGGATACTAATATCCATAAGGGACTGGAAAGGAAGGATACTAATATCCATAAGAGACTGGAAAGGAAGGATACTAATATCCATAAGGGACTAGAAAGGAAGGATACTAATATCCATAAGAGACTGGAAAGGAAGGATACTAATATCCATAAGGGACTGGAAAGGAAGGATACTAATATCCATAAGGGACTGGAAAGGAAGGATACTAATATCCATAAGGGACTGGAAAGGAAGGATACTAATATCCATAAGGGACTGGAAAGGAAGGATACTAATATCCATAAGGGACTGGAAAGGAAGGATACTAATATCCACAAGTGACTGGAAAGGAAGGATACTAATATCCACAAGGGACTGGAAAGGAAGGATACTAATATCCATAAGGGACTGGAAAGGAAGGATAGTAATATCCATAAGGGACTGGAAAAGAAGGATACTAATATCCATAAGGGACTGGAAAGGAAGGATACTAATATCCATAAGAGACTGGAAAGGAAGGATACTAATATCCATAAGGGACTAGAAAGGAAGGATACTAATATCCATAAGAGACTGGAAAGGAAGGATACTAATATCCATAAGGGACTGGAAAGGAAGGATACTAATATCCATGAGGGACTGGAATGGAAGGATACTAATATCCATGACGATAATTTACCCAACAAGAGGGTTAGGTGACTAAAGCCTGTGATTGTACAGGAAGGTTTCTGTTCTGGCTACGGAAGATGCACTCTCACGTAATTGCCTTCGCATGTAAGTGATACCCCAGGGAAAGTGAAATCTATACAGTATTAAGATTCGGGGATATATATATATATATATATATATATATATATATATATATATATATTGTATGTGTGTGTTTGTGTGTGTGTGCATGAGCATGCACATATGTTTTATGTGTAATCATCGACACAGTACAAAGAAATTCAATTTTGATAACAGGTTGACGCTTTGTATATATATAATATATATATATATATATATATATATATATATTATCCTACGTATCTCATAATTAAACTTACATACGAATGTCAGTTTACATTTTTTATTCTTACTAATTGCAACGCAATTGGATGTGTCAGCTTCTTTCTTTCACCGAGAAATCTTCTCGGAAGATTGAGCTTCGATCTCAGAACTTGGCTTAGCATGTTACTTACTGTACCTTACTTACTGTACTGTACTTACTTCGATAGCTACTTTTCCGGTCTCATACAGCAGGGGAACCCCACTCTCTACAAGACCTCCACTGTCGTATTACCTTGTTCGTTCAGAGTATTTAACGTTTCATATCGCGTATTGTTCATTTACTGTTAAATCGTCACTGTTGTATGACTGTTGAAATAAGAAAGTCTTCAGTTTTATTTTGAAAGCCTTAATGTCTTCAATCATTCGGATGTTTCGTGGGAGCTTATTATATAGTCTCGGGACCGCATATTTAAAGGCTCTGGAGCCTAAAGTAGACATATATCTAGGTTCCAACAGTTTGAAGCTATCTGTAACTATTCTCGTGTCGACACGATTTATTGGTTGGACGCCCGGTTCTGATAACTTGGTGGGTTATTGCCCATATTTTAAATTCAATCCTCGCTTTAATCAGCAGCCAGTGTAAATCGATTAGTATAGGGGTGATCCTTTCTCTAGGTGGGACACCTTTTATCAGTTTTGCTCCTCTTTTATTGTTTTGTAATTTCTTAATTTGCACTTTTGGTAAATTGTAGTTGATAGAGTTGCAGTAGTCAATCCTGGTAATAACAGTTTATCACAAGTTTCTTTACATAATTTTCGTCCAGGTACCTTTTTTATAAATGCAATATTTCTTAGATGATAACCAGCAGTTTTTATTACATTTTTATTACATTTGGGAATTTAGAGACAGGTTACAGTCAAGAAATACACCCAGATTTCGAACTTTACTAGATATCGGCACTGAGTCATTATTTATGTTCACTTGAATATTATTATTATTACCTGCTAAGCTACAACCCTAGTTGGAAAAGCAGGATGCTATAAGCCCAGGGGCTCCAACAGGGAAAATAGCTCAGTGAGGAAAGGAAACAAGGAAAAATAAAATATTTTAAGAAGAGCAACAATATTAAAATAAATATCACTTTATAAACTATAAAAACTTTAACAAAACAAGAGGAAGAGAAATAAGTTATAAGATAGAACAGTGTGCTCGAGTGCACCCTCAAGCAAGAGAACTCTAACCCAAGACAGTGGAAGACCATGGTACAGAGGCTATGACACTACCCAAGATTAGAGAACAATGGTTTGATTTTGGAGTGTCCTTCACTCAAGTTGACAGAGGGTTGGTCACGCCTTGGTCTACCGTGGATGCACATAGTCGAGGAATGGTCTCCTCGAAGAAAATAATTACCTGGGTCTTTGGACGTCAATAAACCGTGCCTGGCCGCAGGCAAAATACCAAATTAGCCATCATTGTCGGGCGTGGTCGCGTACGATATTTCCAGATCGTACTCGGTGAAATGGCAACTTTATGATGACAGTTGTCTGGGCCCATAGTTCGTAACCGATGGCTTGAGGGTGGTCCCGTAAAATCAAGAGTTGCTGTGGCCTGATTGGTAACGTCTCTGGCTGGTGTTTGCCAGTTGGGGGTTCGAGTCCCGCTCAGACTCGTTAGTGCCATTAGTGTCTGCAACCTGACCATCCTTGTGAGCTAAGGTTGGGGGAGCCTATAGGTCTATCTGCTGAGTCATCAGCAGCCATTGCTTGGCTCTCCTTGGTCCTAGCTTGGGTAGAGAGGAGGCTTGGGCGCTGATAATATAATATGGTCAGTCTCTAGGGCATTGCCCTGATTGCTAGGGCAATGTCACAGTCCCTTGCCTCTGCCATTCATGAGCGACCTTTAAACCGATAAAACGTTCTTTTAAGTTGAATGATACAATAACGAGGCGACTTTTGAGTTACCTCCATCTTTTATAATAGTCCTCTTGTAGATATAGTCACTATAGTGTCTCACGTTCTTGTTTTGGATCTGTGGAGCTTGATCTGCTACATCATTTCCGTGTATTTACACGGCTGGACACCCATTATATGTTGACGTTTGTTTTAGGGCGTTGACATTATTGCTGATATCTATGTAAAGTGAGTTCCAATTTTCGAGGGACAATATTGTTATTAGCATTCGTAGGTTGATGCTACTACAGAGGTGGCCTGTAGTTGAGCTCAGTACTGGCAAGTAATCGTCGCGTTTCAGCCTACCACGATTGAACTCAAGGTCGTTGTTGAAGAGGAAAATGATTTAACTCTAAAGAATCTTTTAAAAAAGTTACACGATTTTTTTTTTTACATAATAGCAACTGGAATGACTTCCGTATTATTATTATTATTATTATTATTATTATTATTATTATTATTATTACTTGCTAAGCTCCAACCCTAGTTGGAAAAGAAGGATTCTATAAGCCCAAGGGATCCAATAGGGGAAATAGCACAGTGAGGAAAGGAAATAAGGAAATAGACTGCAAGATAAATTTACGAATAATAACAACATTAAGATAAATCTATCATATATAACCTTTACAAACTTCAAAATAACAAGAGGAAGAGAAATGACATAGAATAGTGTGCTCCTTGTACTGGACATGATGCCGACTGCACTTAGCCGAAAGACAAGAGGCCGTGTCTTACACAAGGTAAGGCAATCTACTCACACACACAGGCCGAAGCCAAGAAGCTAAACAGACCGGAGAGCAAGCCGAACAGACATGAAGTAGAGCGTACAACAAGCCGAACAGACATGAAGTCGAACGGACAACAAGCCTAACGGACAACAAGCCGAACAGACATGAAGCCGAACGGACAACAAGCCGAACAGACATGAAGCCGAACGGACAACAAGCCGAACAGACATGAAGTAGAATGGACAACAAGCCGAACAGACATGAAGTAGAGCGTACAACAAGCCGAACAGACATGAAGTAGAGCGTACAACAAGCCGAACAGACATGAAGTCGAACGGACAACAGGCCTAACGGACAACAAGCCGAACAGACATGAAGCCGAACGGACAACAAGCCGAACAGACATGAAGCCGAACGGACAACAAGCCGAACAGACATGAAGTAGAACGGACAACAAGCCGAACAGACATGAAGTAGAGCGTACAACAAGCCGAACAGACATGAAGTCGAACGGACAACAAGCCTAACGGACAACAAGCCGAACAGACATGAAGCCGAACGGACAACAAGCCGAACAGACATGAAGCCGAACGGACAACAAGCCGAACAGACATGAAGTAGAATGGACAACAAGCCGAACCGACATGAAGTAGAACGGACAACAAGCCGAACAGACATGAAGCCGAACGGACAACAAGCCGAACAGACATGAAGTAGAGCGTACAACAAGCCGAACAGACATGAAGTCGAACGGACAACAAGCCTAACGGACAACAAGCCGAACAGACATGAAGCCGAACGGACAACAAGCCGAACAGACATGAAGCCGAACGGACAACAAGCCGAACAGACATGAAGTAGAATGGACAACAAGCCGAACCGACATGAAGTAGAACGGACAACAAGCCGAACAGACATGAAGCCGAACGGACAACAAGCCGAACAGACATGAAGTAGAACGGACAACAAGCCGAACAGACATAAAGTAGAACGGACAACAAGCCGAACTGACATGAAGTAGAACGGACAACAAGCGGAACAGACATGAAGCCAAATGGACAACAAGCCGAACAGACATGAAGTAGAACGGACAACAAGCCGAACAGACATGAAGTAGAACGGACAACAAGCCGAACAGACATGAAGCCGAACGGACAACAAGCCGAACAGACATGAAGTAGAATGGACAACAAGCCGAACCGACATGAAGTAGAACGGACAACAAGCCGAACAGACATGAAGCCGAACGGACAACAAGCCGAACAGACATGAAGTAGAGCGTACAACAAGCCGAACAGACATGAAGTCGAACGGACAACAAGCCTAACGGACAACAAGCCGAACAGACATGAAGCCGAACGGACAACAAGCCGAACAGACATGAAGCCGAACGGACAACAAGCCGAACAGACATGAAGTAGAATGGACAACAAGCCGAACCGACATGAAGTAGAACGGACAACAAGCCGAACAGACATGAAGCCGAACGGACAACAAGCCGAACAGACATGAAGTAGAACGGACAACAAGCCGAACAGACATAAAGTAGAACGGACAACAAGCCGAACTGACATGAAGTAGAACGGACAACAAGCGGAACAGACATGAAGCCAAATGGACAACAAGCCGAACAGACATGAAGCCGAACGGACAACAAGCCGAACAGACATGAAGTAGAACGGACAACAAGCCGAACAGACATAAAGTAGAACGGACAACAAGCCGAACAGACATGAAGTAGAACGGACAACAAGCCGAACAGACATAAAGTAGAACGGACAACAAGCCGAACAGACATGAAGTAGAACGGACAACAAGCGGAACAGACATGAAGCCGAATGGACAACAAGCCGAACAGACATGAAGCCGAACGAACAACAAGCATAACGGACAACAAGCCGAACGGACAACAAGCCGAACAGACATGAAGTAGAACGGACAACAAGCGGAACAGACATGAAGCCGAATGGACAACAAGCCGAACAGACATGAAGCCGAACGAACAACAAGCATAACGGACAACAAGCCGAACGGACAACAAGCCGAACAGACATGAAGTAGAACGGACAACAAGCGGAACAGACATGAAGCCGAATGGACAACAAGCCGAACAGACATGAAGCCGAACGAACAACAAGCATAACGGACAACAAGCCGAACGGACAACAAGCCGAACAGACATGAAGTAGAACGGACAACAAGCCGAACAGACATAAAGTAGAACGGACAACAAGCCGAACAGACATGAAGTAGAACGGACAACAAGCGGAACAGACATGAAGCCGAATGGACAACAAGCCGAACAGACATGAAGCCGAACGAACAACAAGCATAACGGACAACAAGCCGAACGGACAACAAGCCGAACAGACATGAAGTAGAACGGACAACAAGCGGAACAGACATGAAGCCGAATGGACAACAAGCCGAACAGACATGAAGCCGAACGGACAACAAGCCGAACGGACAACAAGCCGAACAGACATGAAGTAGAACGGACAACAAGCCGAACAGACATGAAGTAGAACGGACAACAAGCCGAACAGACATGAAGCCGAATGGACAACAAGCCGAACAGACATGAAGCCGAACGAACAACAAGCATAACGGACAACAAGCCGAACGGACAACAAGCCGAACAGACATGAAGTAGAACGGACAACAAGCCGAACAGACATGAAGCCGAATGGACAACAAGCCGAACAGACATGAAGTAGAACGGACAACAAGCCGAACAGACATGAAGTAGAACGGACAACAAGCCGAACAGACATGAAGTAGAACGGACAACAAGCCGAACAGACATGAAGCCGAATGGACAACAAGCCGAACGGACAACAAGCCGAACGGACATGAAGCCAAATGGACAACAAGCCGAACAGACATGAAGTAGAACGGACAACAAGCCGAACAGACATGAAGTAGAACGGACAACAAGCCGAACAGACATGAAGCCGAATGGACAACAAGCCGAACAGACATGAAGCCGAACGAACAACAAGCATAACGGACAACAAGCCGAACGGACAACAAGCCGAACAGACATGAAGTAGAACGGACAACAAGCGGAACAGACATGAAGCCGAATGGACAACAAGCCGAACAGACATGAAGTAGAACGGACAACAAGCGGAACAGACATGAAGCCGAATGGACAACAAGCCGAACAGACATGAAGCCGAACGAACAACAAGCATAACGGACAACAAGCCGAACGGACAACAAGCCGAACAGACATGAAGTAGAACGGACAACAAGCGGAACAGACATGAAGCCGAATGGACAACAAGCCGAACAGACATGAAGCCGAACGGACAACAAGCCGAACGGACAACAAGCCGAACAGACATGAAGTAGAACGGACAACAAGCCGAACAGACATGAAGTAGAACGGACAACAAGCCGAACAGACATGAAGCCGAATGGACAACAAGCCGAACAGACATGAAGCCGAACGAACAACAAGCATAACGGACAACAAGCCGAACGGACAACAAGCCGAACAGACATGAAGTAGAACGGACAACAAGCCGAACAGACATGAAGCCGAATGGACAACAAGCCGAACAGACATGAAGTAGAACGGACAACAAGCCGAACAGACATGAAGTAGAACGGACAACAAGCCGAACAGACATGAAGTAGAACGGACAACAAGCCGAACAGACATGAAGCCGAATGGACAACAAGCCGAACGGACAACAAGCCGAACGGACATGAAGCCAAATGGACAACAAGCCGAACAGACATGAAGTAGAACGGACAACAAGCCGAACAGACATGAAGTAGAACGGACAACAAGCGGAACAGACATGAAGCCGAATGGACAACAAGCCGAACAGACATGAAGCCGAACGAACAACAAGCATAACGGACAACAAGCCGAACAGACATGAAGTAGAACGGACAACAAGCCGAACAGACATGAAGCCGAATGGACAACAAGCCGAACAGACATGAAGCCGAACGAACAACAAGCATAACGGACAACAAGCCGAACAGACATGAAGTAGAACGGACAACAAGCCGAACAGACATGAAGCCGAATGGACAACAAGCCGAACAGACATGAAGCCGAACGAACAACAAGCATAACGGACAACAAGCCGAACAGACATGAAGTAGAACGGACAACAAGCCGAACAGACATGAAGCCGAATGGACAACAAGCCGAACGGACAACAAGCCGAACGGACATGAAGCCAAATGGACAACAAGCCGAACAGACATGAAGTAGAACGGACAACAAGCCGAACAGACATGAAGTAGAACGGACAACAAGCGGAACAGACATGAAGCCGAATGGACAACAAGCCGAACAGACATGAAGCCGAACGAACAACAAGCATAACGGACAACAAGCCGAACAGACATGAAGTAGAACGGACAACAAGCCGAACAGACATGAAGCCGAATGGACAACAAGCCGAACAGACATGAAGTAGAACGGACAACAAGCCGAACAGACATGAAGTAGAACGGACAACAAGCCGAACAGACATGAAGTAGAACGGACAACAAGCCGAACAGACATGAAGCCGAACGGACAACAAGCCGAACGGACAACAAGCCGAACGGACATGAAGCCGAAGAGACATGAAGCCGAACGGACAACAAGCCGAAGAGACATGAAGCCGAACGGACAAAATATTTAATGGACAATTTAGTGACTTTAGAAATTTTAAATTTTCTGAAAAACAGCGAAGTAAAGGATATAACCTCCATAACATTAAATTTCGAAAAACCAATAATTAACAGTGTTAAAACATTTTTACCAAACACAACAAAACAACTGCAAGAGAACTCTACCCCAAGACCGTGGAAGACCAAAGTACAGAGGCTATGGCACTACTCAAGACTACTATCGTTTCCAGAGGCCGTGTCATAGTGTTTTTCCCAAATATCTAACAAACCGGCTTATGAATTTCCATGAAACTACAGCAATGAATGTTTCAATCATTGGCCTTATTTTTGGTGGTACAATGAATTGACAGATGTGCTTAATCAACCCGTTTACTCTTAGAAAAAAGAGGAACTTCTTCCCTTCCTTCAGAGCGTTTCGAAGAAGTGTTACTTAATCACGTAACTGTGACGCAGAGGTTCCCCCAACCCTCCTTCGGTGTTTACACCTATGGCTATCCTAGTCTCCCCCCCCCCCTCCTTCCTTCTTGCCTTCTTTCCTTCAATCCCATTGTTATTAGGCTACCGAGTAAATCCCTGTTAGGAAAGACTGTGTACTGCACATATAAAATGAGCCGGAAGAGCAATAAAATGTTTTATGGTGGTAGATAATGATTAGATGGTTACACAAATTATCAAACATAATAGAAGAGGTTTAAAACAGGGGTGTGGAATCGCACTGAGAGATATTCTATTCTGACTCCTACAAATTTTAGATTTGCGACTAAAAAATAAAATAAAATAAAAGAATGAAATAAAAACAGTAGAAATAGAAAACAATTTTTTTCCTTGAGAGTGATGATAAGTAAAATGTATAAGTATCCATTTCTTGTTTTTTTTTTTTTTCATCCCTCATAAATCTATGGTTTCCAGCAATTGGTGATAACATTATTTTGGAAGAGTAAAGCTAATGAATACTTTGATACGAGTATATCAGCTTGGCATGTAGACAATGTCAATGGATTTCTCAAAGTAAGGTTGATTGGTTCATTAACTGAAGTCTGGTATAATTCCAGTGACAAAGTCGCTATGATATTTGTCACATACCTTTTAAGTAACAAAAATAGGTACTGGTACTTTTAACGTAAATAAATATATAAAACTATAGGTTGAAATTTAATAAGTCTTATGTATGTATGAACACACACACATATATATATATATATATTTATATATATATATATATATATATATATATATATATATATATATATATATATATATATGATTTCAAAATTTATCAAATGGCCGATGCCAATGCCCTTATATGAAACATCTTTTAGAAGTCTACCTTCTAAGGAATTCAAGCTACTCTCTCTGGTAAAATTGATATGATTAATTATATCAAACAAAGCTCTCTGTCATTTTCTTCCTGGCAATTGATGTATCGAGTAACCTGTGTTGTATGGAAGAATGAGTCCTAAGGCTTAACCTAAAGAAAACTATATTTCTATTGCTTTACCAACACTCGCTTGAAGTGCGAAGTGTACGGTTAGCATGGCTTCTTTCGTGTCCTGTCATAAGTCTCATTCTTGATCTTCAATGTGAGTGGGTAAGATATAAAAGGTTGGTCTTGTGTTTAGGTAAAGTCTAAAGTCACGAATCACATTACCAGGTATGCTGAACTTTTACTGACAAAGAATTTCGTATTGCTTGGGGTAGGTCATATGACAATTATCTAAGGAGTTAAACAGGCGTTTAACAATTCGGGGGATGGGAGGTACAGGGAAGAAACCTTCTAACAACGTCACCGAGGGACGTCATCACTTTTGAAAATGTGTGGGTGGCTAAGACTGGCTTTAGCCTCATTTTCTTAAGTAAAAAAGTTAATGAAACGTAATTGGCAATGCACAGTATTTCCCAAAATTAGGCCATTGTATGAAGCGCTCCCTGCTTTGATATCATGGAAATCCATCAGTTATTGTAGGAGTTATTTAAAAAAAAAACCACTATTACACGGCCTCTGGAAACGATAGTAGACGAGCTGCTTACCATAGGCAAAGATTCTCTTCTACCCTTACCAAGAGGAAAGTAGCCACTGAACAATTACAGTGCAGTAGTTAACCCCTTGGGCGAAGAAGAATTGTTTGGTAATCTCAGTGTTGTATTACATCTGTTATACTCGAGTAAGTTTCCCTTCATTCGGCTTAATCTTGCCTAAGAAGTTCCATTTATTTGGTATTTGTGTGTGCATTGTAGATTTAAAAGTAAGTAATGTAAGAACCTATCCATGTACGGCATTCTCTCGAACATTCTCATTCCCAGCAGTATCGACTTCCATCTCTTTATCCCCTTATTATTTCCTTTCTCTAGTTTCCTTTAGGTCTTCGCGAGGAAATTTATCCCCTTTTTATTTCCTTTCTCTAGTTTCCTTTGGGTCTTCGCGAGGAAAAGCGCATTAAGCTTCCATTTCCGTTTGCCTTTGAACATCAAGGTAGGAAACAACTTTGAATTTGAAAGCGTCGAGTAACGTTTCCAATGAAACGAGATTAGATTTTTTTTTAACCGTTATTGTCGAAATCGATCTTGAAACTGTAGCAAATATTTCAGTAACTGCCAATAAGAAATTGGTGTTTTAATCGTGACCTCGATCAGTTATTGTCCACTTCTGAGAAATGACTTTTTTTTTTTTTTTTTTTTTTTTTTTT
>NC_090755.1:53896484-53903984 GCF_036898095.1 Palaemon carinicauda | reverse complement strand
ATTAGGCTTTTCCTCTGCCGTGATTTTGCCCCCCGACCCCAACCCTAAATTATGTAAATCCTCATCATCATCCATATTGCGATGATAGCATTTAGAAACTTCTCTATCTTGCAGTCTGTTGACGGGAGTTCGAGCCTATAGTCTATTTCCTTTAGCAAGTCATATTTGCACCGACTCGCAGGGGTGCCCTTTTAGCTCGGAAAAGTTTCCTGGTCGCTGATTGGTTAGAATGATCTTGTCCAACCAATCAGCGATCAGGAAACTTTACCGAGCTAAAAGGGCACCGCTGCGAGTCGGTGCAAATTTGACTCGCTAAAAGAAATGGACTATAGAACAAGCTCGATAATTTCTATTGGGTTCTGCAACCGCACCGTCTTTGGGAGAAGAGATGGGATTTTTGAGTTAGTCTATAGGTCTACCTGCTGAGTTATCAGCAGCCATTGTCTGTGCCTCCCTGGTCCTAGCTTCGGTGCTGATCATTATGCATAGGCTATATGGTTGTTCTTTAGGGCATTGCCCTGTTCTTTCCCTCTGCCATTCATGAGTGACCTTTAAACTTCATGGAGTGGAGCACGATCCTGCACGACCCTGCACGAAACCACACGTAATCGTGATCAAGAAGTCACGTGTATGCAGCGTATTATTATTATTATTATTATTATTATTATTATTATTATTATTATTATTATTATTACTTTCAAATCTACACCCCTAGTTGGAAAAGCATGATGATATAAGCCCAAGGGCTCCAACAGGGAAAATAGTCCAGTGAGGAAAGGAAACAAGGAAAAGTAAAATATTTCAAGAACAGTAACAACATTAAGATAAATATTTCCTATATAAACTATGAAAACTTTAACAAAAAGGGGAAGAGAAATAAGATAGAATAATGTGCCTGAGTGTACCCTCAAGCAAGAGAACTCTAACCTGAGACCGTGGAAGACCATGGTACAGAGGCTATGGCACTACCCAAGACTAGAGATGGGGATGAATTGGTGCCATTTGAAAAACACAGTGTTTGAAATATTGAGTTGCAACAGCCAAGAAGATATATAAGAATCAAAACCAGGAATCAAAACCCTGATCATTTAACAGCTTGTATACAAGCAGTCGTTCTACGTAGGATAAGCAAGAATACTGCTTTTAAACATCTATCAAATATGAGGAACAGCTTGTATACAAGCAATCGTTCTACGTAGGATAAGCAAGAATACTGCTTTTAAACATCTATCAAATATGAGGAACAGCTTGTATACAAGCAATCGTTCTACGTAGGATAAGCAAGAATACTGCTTTTAAACATCTATCAAATATGAGGAACAGCTTGTATACAAGCAATCGTTCTACGTAGGATAAGCAAGAATACTGCTTTTAAACATCTATCAAATATGAGGAACAGCTTGTATACAAGCAATCGTTCTACGTAGGATAAGCAAGAATACTGCTTTTAAACATCTATCAAATATGAGGAACAGCTTGTATACAAGCAATCGTTCTACGTAGGATAAACAAGAAAACTGCTTTTAAACATCTATCAAATATGAGGAACAGCTTGTATACAAGCAATCGTTCTACGTAGGATAAACAAGAAAACTGCTTTTAAACATCTATCAAATATGAGGAGCAGCTTGTATACAAGCAATCGTTCTACGTAGGATAAACAAGAATACTGCTTTTAAACATCTATCAAATATGAGGAACAGCTTGTATACAAGCAATCGTTCTACGTAGGATAAGCAAGAATACTGCCTTTAAACATCTATAAAATATGAGGAACTATATAAAAAGCTAGAGAGGGCACTCGGTAGAGCGCAATATCTTTGCCTATATCATGTTGTCTATTTCAAGATAGACAATTTGATTATGCATATCTTGGCGCTAGTTTCATGCAAAACGAATAGAAATTGACCAATATAGTAAAAAGACATTTTTATCTTTTTGGGACCTTGACCTTAATCTTTTGACTCGATCACTCCCGAAATCTAATCAATATGTCCTTGGATCATGGCCAATCATCCCACAAATTTCATGAGATTCGGTCAAATAGTTTTTGAGTTACGTGATTTGTTTTTTTACTTTTTCGTGACCTTGGCCTTGACTTTTTACCTAATCACACCTGAAATCTAATCAAATTGTCCTTGAGTGATGACCAATCATCCCATCAAATTTCATGAGATTCGGTCAAATAGTTTTTGAGTTATATTATTCGTTTTTTACCTTTTTGTGACCTTAGCCTTGACTTTTGACCCAATCACTCCCGAAATCCAATCAAAATATCCTTGGATCATGGTCAATCATCCCATCAAATTTCATGAAATTCGGTCAAACAGTTTTTGAGTTATGTCAATCACAAACAAACAGACAAGACACCGCATTTCAAAACATAACCTTCGCTGCAACGAAGTTTGCGAAGGCAAAGAAGACACTCAATCAACGGAAATGTTCTTTGTTGCTGTTGTGTGATTTAGATAACCTTAAAAGCAACTCCTGAACAACTGACAGCCAAAGCAATCAAGCAGACAGAAAAGATGCACAAACATCGAAGTGGAAGACATTTAACAATGTAACCTGATTAGCTGTATCACTCAAAGGAACGCACAAACAGATATCTTCGATTACCTGGTTAATCTTTCCACCGGCAGATAAGTGAAGAGTAGTTTTTCCCTTTAGGAAATCTTTGGACCAGTTCTCCATGATGTTTGCAGATCTTGAAATTCTGGAGAGTTAGAAAAGGCCGTTTGATTATATTATTTCATGAAATAAGTAACTAAATATTTTAGGTTTACAATGCTGTTCAAGACCATTATTATTATTATTATTATTATTATTATTATTATTATTGTTGTTATTATTATTATTATTATTATTATTATTATTGTTGTTGTTGTCGTCGTCTATGCTACAACCCTAGTTGAACAAAAGCAGGATACTATAATCCCAAGGGCTCCAACGGGGAAAATATACCAGTAAGGAAAGGAAATAAGAAATTAAATGAACTACAAGAGAAGTAATGAACGCTCAATATAAACTATTTTTTTAAGAGCAGTACGACATTAAGATAGCACTTTCCTATATTAATTATATAGTGAGACTTATGCCAGATTGTTCATCATAAAAAAAAACATTCGTTGTAAGTTTGAACTATTGAAGTGAGATGCCTGCAACTGTAGCAGATTACAATGTAAGAAATAAAAAACTGAAAAAGTATTACCTTCTGTAATTGTGTTGTAAGAATCAACGGACTTTCTGTCGAGAAATGCTGTATCGGCCTTTATCAAATTCCGTTGAACAAAACAGTACGTTGATATCAATGAAGTTTAGAAATGGCTCGTAGATTCGTCGAACGCCTGTCATTTACCGCAGCCTTCTTTACCTTCTGTAACTGTGTTGTAACAATCAACGGACTTTCAGCTAAGAAATGCTGTATCGGCCTTTATCAAATTCCGGTGACCAAAACAGTACGTTGATATCAATGAACTTTAGAAATGGCTCGTAGATTCGTCGAACGCCTATCATTTACAGCAGCCTTCTTATGGTAACCAGCGTGCGAGCTAACTGGGAGAAAATTCCCCTCCGTAGCTGGGGCAAGCTGGCGCTCGGACAGATGTTACACAACTCACGATTGGATTGTTTGCACGTCAATTATGGGTTGCTCGTTGACAGAAAGCTGAAAATAATTCCTTTTTAACTATCTCTCTCTCTCTCTCTCTCTCTCTCTCTCTCTCTCTCTCTCTCTCTCTCTCTCTCTCTCTCTCTCTCTCTAAGCTGAAAATAATTCCTTTTTAACTACTCTCTCTCTCTCTCTCTCTCTCTCTCTCTCTCTCTCTCTCTCTCTCTCTCTCTCTCTCTCTCAAGCCCACGTAAGGCAGTAGGTTGGTCAGGGCACCTGCCACCTGTTGAGATACTACCGCTAGAGAGTTATTGGGTCCTTTGACTGTCCAGACCGTGCTACATTGGATCCCTCTCTCTGGTTACGGCTCATTTTGTCTTTGCTTACACCTACACCGAATATTCTGGCATATTCTTTCCACATTCTACTCTGTCCTCATACACCTGACAGCACTGAGATTACCAAACCATTATTCTTTGCTTAATGGGTTAACTGGTACGCTGTAATTGTTTATTATCTACTTTCCTCTTGATGAGGGTAGAAGAGACACACTAGCTATGGTAATCAGCTCTTCTAGGAGAAGGATATTCTAGAATTAAACCATTGTTCTCTAGTCTTGGGTAGTGCCATAGCCTCTGTACCATGGCCTTCCACTGTCTTGGATTAGAGTTCTCTTGTTTGAGGGTACACTTGGTAGGCTGTTCTGTCTTATTTCTCTTCCTCCTTTTTTTTTTTTAGCTTATATATGAAAGATCTAATTTAATGTTGTTATCTCTCTTAGAATATTATATTTTGATTGTTTATTATTTCTCTTGTAGTTGATTTATTTTTTTAGTTTCCTCCTCACTAGGCTAGAATTCATATCATCCTTTACATTCATATCTTCCCAGTTCCATACTATTCGTAATACTATGCATGCAGTTAATTGTAATAGTATAGCCTTTTAAGTCGTGAGGCTCAATACTACACAGCATTCGAAAAGCTTTATTCCAGCTATAACTAAGTTGTGAAATGATTTTTCTAATTGTGTAGATGAATTGGTAGAACTTCAAAAGTTCAAGCTTGCAACAAATGTTTTCATGTTAAACAAGCTGCCATAAGTCTTTTTATAGTTTATATATGATGATAATAATAATAATAATAATAATGATAATAATAATAATAATAATAATAATAATAATAATAATAATAATAAATGAGCCCTTGGGCTTATAGCATCTTGCTTTTCCAAATAGTTGTAGCTTAGCTTGTTATAATAATAATAATAATAATAATAATAATAATAATAATAATAATAATAAAGGAGCCCTTGGGCTTATAGCATCTCGCTTTTCCAAATAGTTGTAGCTTAGCTTGTGATAACAACAACAATAATAATAATAATAATAATAATAATAAAAGAGCCCTTGTGCTTATAGCATCTTGCTTTTCCAAATAGTTGTAGCTTAGCTTGTGATAATAATAATAATAATAATAATAATAATAATAATAATAATAATAATAATAATAATAATAATAATAATAATAACAAGTGTAGAATTACCTCTATTTCTTTATCAGTAAAATAATGTAACTTGGCAGGGCACCCTGATAATTTCCTTAGAACCGTGGTATCTTTAAACTTCTTCACCTACAAAAAGGAATTGGGAAAACAAGTACCCGAGTAAAAGTTTAATAGAATAATTACAGTGACTTCTCACTCAATTTTGGTTTCTCGTCAGAAATTATTTTAATAACAATATATAGCTTCATATATTATTTATGTTATGTATATATGTATTAAAATCTATTTTTTCAAAGGTATTTCTAATAAGGCATTGTTGGAGACGTGCAAAGTACTGTAATGATAATGTATGATACATACCATCTGGTGCAGACCGTTGTAGAAAAAAATACAGCTGTCGTTTATGATTCAATTGCAATTAACTATAGAGACCACGTATCAATTGATATTCTGGAGAGAGAGAGAGAGAGAGAGAGAGAGAGAGAGAGAGAGAGAGAGAGAGAGAGAGATTTTTTACTTTAAATTGGTATTGCAGTCAGCAAGTAAATGAGAGAGAGAGAGAGAGAGAGAGAGAGAGAGAGAGAGAGAGAGAGAGAGAGAGAGAGAGAGAGAGATTTTTTACTTTAAATCGGCATTGCAATCAGCAAGTAAACGGAACCAGCTTGAAACAAACTTTTTTTTTTTTTTCTTTTTTTGGGAGAGGTTACCGTGGAAATCCTCATAGCACAGATTTAACAAGGCATGTAATGGTAACAGTCTCTTTGGGTAATTTTTACATGTTCATAGGTCATGAGAATTTGGTGTGCGTTGTTGCAGAGGGCAATTGTAATTTTTGTATCTTAAAACCCATAAAAACTTCATTAAATTCCAAAATCTTCGATCACAAGATTGCTATTGATATCAAAGTGATAACCTACATTTAAAAATTTGCATTAAAAAAAATGGTAAATGTCTGGTAATATTTATTCCAGGATTTAAAAACAAATATACTGACGTAAAAGATTGATATTACGGTCACCAACCCGTTATAGATAATAACAAAGGTAAAATTACGGTCGCCTGTATTTTACTGATACGCGGTTGAGAACAGTACACTTTTACGGAGAATTTCCGATTAAAATTACGGTTTTTTTTAACAGTGTAACTTGTTTACTCAATGGGCTTGTGTTCGTTGCCAGTATTAATCGAGAATGAGAAACCTAATGGGCTCTTAGTTTTCGGCAAACTCAGTACAGCTAATTTGTTAGCAAATATCTCTAATTGACGATTGATTGATTGATTTAAAGTTTTCAGGCATCCTGACATCTAAGGTCATTGACGCCGTCTAATTGACGACGAAAAAAAAAATTCTAATTGACGACGAAAAAATTAATTTTCATTCGAAATACTTTAATTAACCGATGGAAAATTATCAACCACTTTGATGTAAGCTTCTTGCTTCCACAAGACAGGATGATTGATAGCACTGGAGGCAAACTTCAGTCCTGTTCTAATGTGCGTAATTTGTTTACAGTTAACCGTATGTGCTGTTTATGGACATTACTTAGCCTTGAAACGCATCAGTAATTGAACCATCTTAAAATGGCAACAAGGTTGGTGATAATTTTGGCCTTGTCCACGACCATACAAGAATCTCTTGGTGGAGTTATGTACGTTTCCAACAATTATAATGATTTCATTATTTCACGAATCGTAAATATCTTGTTAAAGAAGTCGGTCGGGGTTTTTCAACAATCATAATGTCGGTTTCAATATTTCACGAATCGTAAATATCTTGTTAAAGAAGTCGGTCGGGGTTTTTCGACAATCATAATGTCGGTTAGAATATTTCACGAATCGTAAATATCTTGTTGAAGAAGTCGGTCGGGGTTTTTTAACTAACATAATGTCGGTTTCAGTATTTCACAAATTGTAAGTATCTTGATAGAGAAGTCGGTTGGTCGGTTGGGGTTCAGCGAGGGACAAATGTTGTTTTAACAATACTGTCTGATTGCTTGCTTTTTACTATATAGTCTGTATAGTTTTTATAGTTTATGTAGGAGATATTTATTTTTATGCTGTTACTCTTCCTAAGATATTCTATTTTTCCTTGTTTCCTTTCCTCACTGGGCTATTTTCCCTATTGGAGCCCCTGGGCTTATAGCATTCTGCTTTTCCAACTAGGGTTGTAGCTTAATAATAATAATAATAAGAAGAAGAAGAAGAATTACTGGTTAGAAAAAATAAAAATAAAAATCTTTGAATAATACGTACATTTGGACAGTTCACCATCGACATTCCCGGAGGGTTAAGACAAGTAGTAAACATGTTAAATACGTATTATTAGCTGCGTTGCTTTGTAATCATAATCGTTATATACATAGTATTACAAACAGTGTCGATCTAT
>NC_090755.1:53878984-53886484 GCF_036898095.1 Palaemon carinicauda | reverse complement strand
AAAAATTAGATTTCTAATAATTTCCCCCTAAAATACACTTGGCATTTAGAAATATTTGTTCAGAAATAGTTTATAAATTCTGAAAACTTCACAGATTTAGTTTACCATTTCTGGGCCATACTATCATTTTCCATTTACAGTGTGATTATATTTTTAGAATATTTCAGGACGAATGTCTTTCATTTAACCTTTTTTCCAATTTGTGTTTTGTTTCTATGATAAAATAGCGTCATGTGTCTCTGGCAACCCAAATGAATTTCCTGAATCGTGCCCAAAATTAGGAATAAAACCGTATCTATTGTTAGATAGATGATACGATTGTAAGATATTTCATTTATTTAGCAGACGAGATTTAGTGTTAGGTTAAACTTCAAATTATTATAATTTTGGAATTATTTTTACTGAGACTTGATTAAAAATGCTTTGTTAAAAATGAATCAATAATTAACGAGGTGATTGTTTGAATTTCTCTCTCTCTCTCTCTCTCTCTCTCTCTCTCTCTCTCTCTCTCTAAGAGTAGATTTTACATACTTTCAGATATGTATTTTTCCATTCTCTCTCTCTCTCTCTCTCTCTCTCTCTCTCTCTCTCTCTCTAAAAGAGTAGATTTTACATACTTTCAGATATGTATTTTTTCATTCTCTCTCTCTCTCTCTCTCTCTCTCTCTCTCTCTCTCTCTCTCTCTCACCTTTGAAATAGTGCTTGATATATATTTTTGTTATTTACTCTCTCTCTCTCTCTCTCTCTCTCTCTCTCTCTCTCTCACCTTTGAAATAGTACTTAGATATATATTTTTGTTATTTACTCTCTCTCTCTCTCTCTCTCTCTCTCTCTCTCACACCTTTGAAATAGTACTTAGATATATATTTTTATTTACTCTCTCTCTCTCTCTCTCTCTCTCTCTCTCTCTCTCTCTCTCTCACCTCTGAAATAGTATATTTTGAAAGAAAAACTTTCAGATATACATTTCTGTTATTCTTCCTCCCTCCCCCTTCTCTCTCTTCCTTTGCAACCACCTGACGCTCTTCTCTTCTCCTCTCGGCACCGCAGCCTCCAGGATAAAGCCATCTACTTTATCTGATCAATCTTTCAGAATCCCTCCTTCATGTTGAATTATTTCTCTCCATCGCGATTTCCCCCGACGCTAAATGCCACAGCTTTTGCTGATGAATATTTGAGCTTCTCTTGCCTTATTGATGAAGGAAATTGTGACTCGCTCCATTTCCCTTTCCAGTGTTGGTGTGTATGTTTATGTACACCTTTCTATACACAAGTTATCTTGAGACATGCTGTTTAGACCTTTGACCTGAATTGGATATATGTATGCCAATACATGTTGAGTTTATATGACCAAGAAGGGCGGAGGGCTCTCTGCAGAAGTTTGAACAGATGGATGTGTGTCAGGAGGGTTAAGTGGGGTTTGAAGGATTGAAGGTCGCTCATGAGTGGCTGAGGCAAAGGGCCTAGCAGTGCACTATAGTCCATTTATTTTAGCGATGCATATTTGCACCGACTCGCAGCGGTGCCCTTTTAGTCCGGAAAAGTTTCCGGATCGCTGATTGGTTGGACAAGATAATTCTAACCAATCAGCGATCAGGAAACTTTTCCGAGCTAAAAGGGCACCGCCGCGAGTCGGTGCAAATATGCATCGCTAAAAGAAATTGACTATAGTACATGTTGAATTTATATAACCAAGAAAGGCGGAGGGCTCTCTGCAGAAGTTTGAACAGATGGATGTGTGTCAGGAGGGTCAAATGGGTTTTGAAGGATTGAAGGTCGCTCATGAGTGGCTGAGGCAAAGGGCAGGGCAGTGCAAGATATTTACCTTGTATTCATATGATTAGTACCCAAGCCCCGCTCTCTACCCAAGCTAGGAGCAGGGATGGCCAGGTAATGGCTGTTGATGACTCAGCAGGTAGATCTATAGGCCCCTCCAAACCCCCATTCTTAGCTTGCAATGATAGTGAGGTTTTATGCTAGAAACTGTCGGGCTTGAGTGGGGTTTGAACTCCCGTCTCACAGATTGCGAGACAAGGACTTTTCAAATGGAGGTTAAATTTCCTAGTTACTGGAGAAAGTTGAGTTTGTTGAAAAGATGTAAAGGAAGAGAGGAATAGGGGTTTTTGAATTTGAAAAGTATGATGTGAAGAAACTTGGAAGTTGGTAAAAATAAAGTAGATCAGGTGGTAAATTCGTCGAAATGTGAAAATACCACATTTCGTAGAAAACAGAGCAAATAGACAAAAATGTGGGGAGAGTGGTAGCGCCATCAGTACACCTCACTTGTTGCAATGTAACCTTGCTTGAGGGTACACTCGGGCACACTATTCTATCTCGTTTCTCTTCCTATTGTTTTGTTAAAGTTTTCATAGTTGATATTGGAAATATTCATTTAAATGTCATTGTTCTTAATATATATAATTTTTTCTTGTTTCCTTTCCTCACTGGGATATTTTCCCTGTTGGGGGCCCCTGGGCTTATGGCATCTTGCTTTACCAGTTGGGGTTGTAGCTTAGCAAGTAATTAATAATAATAATAATAATAATAATAATAATAATAATGTCTTTGCTGCCTCACTTCGATCCCTTGCTAAACCAAGTTTTTAGCCCCCCCGCCTCTCCTCTCTCTCTCTCTCTCTCTCTCTCTCTCTCTCTCTCTCTCTCTCTATGTGATGAAGTCGTTTATGACGACTTTTTCTGGTGCCAAATGATTTTCTTTTCTAAAATAATAATTCCTTAAAGTGTTACTCTCTCTCTCTCTCTCTCTCTCTCTCTCTCTCTCTCTCTCTCTATGTGATGAAGTCGTTTCTGATGACTTTTCTGGTGCCAAAATGATTTTCTTTTCTAAAATAATAATTCCTTAAAGTGTTACTCTCTCTCTCTCTCTCTCTCTCTCTCTCCTCTCTCTCTCTCTTCCATCTTACTGTCTAAACCCAAACTCCCCAACTTCAACTGTATTTTTTAGCTGCATGATTTGATCCTAGTATCACCCAAGTGCTGAATTACTATTTATATAAATCAGAATCTATTAGGGACGAAAATTTGATGGTCGTTGGATTGACAAAAAATGTTTGGAAAATGGGTTTTTATCCTTTTGGAAAATAGGGTTTTTATCCTTTTGGAAAATAAGGGTTTTTATCCTTTTGGAAAATGAGGGTTTTTATCCTTTTGGAAAATGAGGTTTTTATCCTTTTGGAAAATAAGGGGTTTTATCCTTTTGGAAAATAAGGGTTTTTTTATCCTTTTGGAAAATAAGGGTTTTATCCTTTTGGAAAATAAGGGTTTTATCCTTTTGGAAAATAAGGGTTTTTTAGCCTTTTGGAAAATAAGGGTTTTTATCCTTTTGAAAAATAAGGGTTTTTATCCTTTTGGAAAATAAGGGTTTTTATCCTTTTGGAAAATAAGGGTTTTTATCCTATTGGAAAAAAGGGTTTTTATCCTCTTGGAAAATAAGGGTTTTTATCCTTTTGGAAAATAAGGGTTTTTTAGCCTTTTGGAAAATAAGATTTTTTATCCTTTTGGAAAATAAGGGTTTTTATCCTATTGGAAAAAAGGGTTTTTATCCTCTTGGAAAATAAGGGTTTTTATCCTTTTGGAAAATAAGGGTTTTTAGCCTTTTGGAAAATAAGATTTTTTATCCTTTTGGAAAATAAGGGTTTTTTATCCTTTGGAAAATAAGGGTTTTCATCCTTTTGGAAAATAAGGGTTTTTATCCTTTTGGAAAATAAGGGTTTTTATCCTTTTGGAAAATAAGGGTTTTTATCCTTTTGGAAAATAAGGATTTTTATCCTTTTGGAAAATAAGGGTTTTTATCCTTTTGGAAAATAAGGAGTTTTATCCTTTTTGGAAAATAAGGGTTTTTATCCTTTTTGGAAAATAAGGGTTTTTTATCCTTTTGGAAAATAAGGGTTTTTATCCTTTGGGAAAATAAGGGTTTTCATCCTTTGGGAAAATAAGGGGTTTTTATCCTTTTGGAAAATAAGGGTTTTTATCCTTTTGGAAAATAATGTTTTTGCACAAGTTCTAATACCTATAAAGAGCTTTTTTTTTTTCATAAAATTATAAAGGTTTTGCGTAGAAATTTTTATATGATTTTTAGAGGACTTGTCATTTAGAACGTAGGTAACGTAGGAAACATTAAAAGCATCCTGGTGGTAGCGTCCTTGCCTGGTGATTGCCAGACTGGGGGGTTCGAGTCCCGCTCAAACTCGTTAGTTCCTTTGATCGCTGCAACCACACCATCATTGTGAGCTAAGGAGGGGGAGCCAATTCTTTAAGATGTCCCTGTCTTGCTTCTCTCGTGACCGAAGGTTTTTTCATCGATTGGTTCTGTTAAATTGATTATCATTATCATTAATCTCCATTAATTAATCATTCTTTTATACCTGAAAGTAATGTTATCGAGTAAAGTAATGTTATTCAGTAACACCTTTCTACAATTTTTTTTTAGCCCGTTTTGCTTATTCTTCATTAATTTTTCACGGTTCACTAAGACATCTTGGCATTGACTAATTTCCAGTATCGATGTCTGTTGTTATATTGGGTGATTAATGAACATCTTCTCTTTACAGGTTTAACGTAAATTCTGCTGTAATATTTTCATACACACACATATACTATATATATATATATATATATATATACATACAATATACATATATTTGTATATAGTATATATATATATATACATACAATATACATATATTTGTATATATATATATATATATATATAGTATATATATATATATTATATATATAGTATATATATATATATATATATGTTACGGTCATTTTTGGAAAATTGGTGATTTTACAAAATGGCCGGCCATTATGTAAAAAGACCAAATTCGTGGTCACTTTGCAAATTTGCGAAATGACCTAAATATCTCGACATTTTGCAAAAGAGCCAAGATTTTAGTCCATTTACAAAATCATCAGTATCATCGTTGGTAAGGTTACAAAATGTCCAATCAGCAAGTAGCTAACCTAACCTAACCTAACCTAACCTAACCTACCCAACCCGCTCATGTTCGATAGTTCCTAGTAGTGTCTGCAACCTCGCCGTCCTCGTGAGCTAGAGACAGGGTGTTAAGGGACCGTATAGGTCTTCCTACAGTTACATCAGTACCCCTACCTATCCCTCCCTGGTCCTAGCTTGGGTGGAGAGAGGGCTTGGACGCTAATCATATGTGTATATGGTCAGTCTCTATAGGTCATTGCTCAGTCCATTGCCTCTGCCGTTTATGATCGACCTTTAAATCTTTAAATTACTTTAAGTCCTCTTGAAAGGCAATGTTATTCTTGAAAGCTTTTCTTAGCCCTAAGTTATGAAATGTTCCTGTGATTTCTTCAATTTTTTTCTCAAGATACTCTTCTCTTAGGGTGTCCGTCCAGAGAGGTAAAGGTAAGACATAGAAAATGACAAGGGTTCTAGAGGACCGAACAGGAATAGGTTTTTTAAAGGTGAAAAGTGGCGAGTTGATGCCCTTAGACTTCAGCTTCGTACTCCATCCTGTCATACCCCTAGCATCTCTTGTACTTTTACTCTTCCCGTAGACTGCTAATTGTATATCAATTTTGATCATTATCAAATCTGTTGTTAAGTTTTTCTTCTTCATCTATAAAGTTAATCAATTATTTTGTAGAAATATCAACAGCCAAATGAGAAGTCCCCTACATTTTTTAGTATTTGGTTATACTCTCTCCTCACCTAGATCTCTTTCGATTTCCTCGTTCTTCCTTGAAAGAAATCTGGTTTTATTCTGTCGCACTGAAAGGAACCTTGTACTTGAAGGTTCTTTTCTACTTATTAGTATTATGTCAAATGCATACATCACAGACATGCCATTCCAGAAAACCTCAAATCAATCAATCAATCAATCGGAAGAGTAAAATATTACTACTGTGCGTCGCCTGTACTCTGGCTCTGGCCTGCTTTGTGTGACAAGCCTTGGAATATTTTGTTCTCATCTATTTTACTTTAAGAATATTGGCAATTGCAATCATTGTTGTGCTTATTTCCTTTGACTGGTCAGACAGTATTACATGAGATCCCTCTCCCTGGGTTACGGTTTATTTTTCCTTTGCTCACACACACACACCGAATAGTCTAGCCTATTCTATCCGCATTTTTCTCTGCCATACACCGAACAACACCTAGAGTACCAAACAATTCTTCTCTTCTCAAGGGTGTTAACTAATGCCATGTAATTGTTCAGTGGCTACTTTCCTCTTGTGAAGGGTAGAAGAGACTCTTTTGGTATGGTAAGCAGCTATTCTAGGAGAAGGACTCTCCAAAATCAAGCCATTGTTCTCTTATCTTGGGTAGTGCCATAGCTTCTGTACCATGGTCTTTCACTGTCCTTGGGTCGAGTTCCCTTGCTTGAGAGTACGTTCAGGCACAGTATCTATTTTATTTCTCTTCCTCTTGTTATTTTGCAGCTTTTATAGGTTATATTTGAAAGATATATTTTAATGTTGTTATTCCTTGATTTTTCTTGTAGTATATTTCCTTATTTAATTTCCTCACTGGGCTATTTTTCCCTGTTGGAGCCCTTGGTCTTGTTAGCATCGTGCTTTCCCAACTACGGCTGTAGTTTAGCGAGTAATAATAATACTAATAACTATCCGTCCTTATTTAATTCAGATTTTACACTCCCTAAGAGAGATAAGTTCACCAACTTTTAACTGGACTCCTTTAAGGCACTAAAAGAGTTGAAAGACCTAGGGCCTACATGGCCGAGGACTATGAAGTGTGAAGTAGGAGATGATGAGTGGAGAAGTATTGATTTAAAAGCTCAAGATAGAGACGACTAGCGAAATCTAATCGAGGCCCTGAACATCAATAGCCATGGCTGATGATGATGAGCCTTGGCTTCAATAGTCGTAAGAGATGATGATGGTGATGATGATGGTTTTTAATTCAGAGCATAGATAAAGATTGTGAATTTAGATAGGTCTTATATAATGATAAGGATATGATTAAGCATTTGAATAGTGTTCTTATCATCATTGTCACTGAAGCTGCAATTAAACTCGTGTAATGAATTGGAATTTTTTAATGCGATCCAACTGATGTTTTGTGACATAAAGGTCGTTGCACTGATAGAGAGAATAAATATCTTGAAGCAGATTTTCATTTTATAACTTTGTCGCTCATTTATCACGTCCCGATTTAGAAGAGGATTTACGTTTTGGTGTATTGATTAGCTGATGTATTATCCGCTAGTAATAATATTTTTCTGCTGTATTTTTCTATCATTTGCCAACGTCTGCCTTCTTTTCTCCGGCTTTTAATCATTAATTTCTTCGTTTAATTCGTCTGTCTGATTGGACCTACGCCAGGGCAGATAGATATGAATTTCCGTGTTTAGCAGTTTTCATTTAGAGAGAGAGAGAGAGAGAGAGAGAGAGAGAGAGAGAGAGAGAGAAAGAGAGAGATTGTTTGGTGCTTACTTTTACGCAGGCAGCCATCTTTCTGTCCGTTTTTATCATTGAGAG
>NC_090755.1:53850757-53875984 GCF_036898095.1 Palaemon carinicauda | reverse complement strand
GGAAAATTACCCAGTGAGGAAAGTTAAATAAGGAAATATACTACAAAGAGAAAATTAAGGAATAACAAACATTAAAATATATCTTTCAAATATAAACTATAAAAGCTTCAAAATAACAAGAGAAACAAAATAGATAATGTGCCCGAGTGGTACCCTCAAGCAAGGGAACTCAACCCAAAGACAGTGGAAGACCATGGTACAGAAGCTATGGCACTACCCCAAGACAAGAGAACAATGGTTTGGTTTTGGAGTATCCACCTAGAATAGCTGCTTACCATACCTAATGAGTCTCTTCAACCCTTAACAAGAGGAAAGTAGCCACTGAACACTTATATTGCATTAGTTATCCCCTTGAGCAGAGAAGAATTGTTTGGTACTCTAGGTGTTGTTCGGTGTGTATGACAGAGGATGCAGATAGAAATAGGCCTAGACTATTCGGTGTATGTGTGAACAATGGAAAAATTAACCGTAACCAGAGAGAGGATCTCATGTAATATTGTCTGACCAGTCAAACGAAATAAGCACAACAATGATTGCAATTGGCAATATTCTTAAAGTAAAATAGATGAGAACAAAATATTCCAAGGCTTATCACACAAAGCAGGCGACGCACAGAGTCATATTTTACTCTTCCGGATTGATTGATTGACTGACTGATTTGAGGTTTTCTGGAATGGCATTATCTGTGATCGTATGTTTTCGACATGAGAATACTAATAAGTAGAAAAATACCTTCAAGTACAAGGTTCTTTCAGTGCGACAGAATAAAACCAGATTTCTTCCTAGGAAGAACGAGGAAACCGAAGAGATCTAGGTGAGTAGAGAGATATAACCGATACTAAAAAATGTAGGGGACTTCTCATTTGGCTGTTTATATTTCTACAAAATAATTGATTAAATTTACAGATGAAGAAGAAAAAAAGTTTGTTAACAACAACAGATTTGATAATGATTCAAATTTATATACAATTAGCAGTCTACGGGAAGAGTAAAAGAACAAGCGATGCTAGGGGTATGATAGGATGGAGTACGGAGATGAAGTCTAAGGGCACCACTCGCCACTTTTCACCTTTAAAAACTTATTCCTGTTCGTTCCTCTAAAACCCTTGTCATTTTTCTATGTCTTACCTTTACCTCTCTGGACGGACACCTAAGAGAAGAGTATCTTGAGAAAAGATTGAAGAAATCACAGGAACATTTCATAACTTAGGGCCAGAAAAGCTTTTAAGAATAACATCGCCTTTCAAGAGGACTTAAAGTCATTTAAAGATTTAAAGGTCTATCATAAACGGCAGAGGCAATGGAGACTGAGCAATGACCTATAGAGACTGACCATATTACACATATGATTAGCGTCCAAGCCCTCTCTCCACCCAAGCTAGGACCAGGGAGGGATAGGTAGGGGTACTGATGTAACTTAGGTAGACCTATAGGGTCCCTTAACACTGTCTCTAGCTCACGAGGACGGCAAGGTTGCAGACACTACTAGAAACTATCGAACCTGAGCGGGTTAGGTTAGGTTAGGTTAGCTACTTGCTGATTGGACATTTTGAAACTTACCAACGATGATACTGATGATTTGTAGATGGACCAAAATCTTGGCCCTTTCGCAAAATGTCGAGATATTTAAGTCATTTCGCAAGTGACCACTAATTTGGTCTTTTTTTGCATAATGGCGGGGGCTTTTGTAAAATCACCAATTTCCAAAATGACCGTAACATTTTATATATATATAATATATATATATATATATAATATATATATATATATATATATAATGTTTATATATATATATATATTATATATATATATAGTATATATATAATATATATGTATAGATATATATATATATATATATAATATATATATATATATATAATATAATATATATATATATATATAGTGTGTGTGTGTGTGTGTGTGTGTGTAATGAAAATATTACAGCAGAATTTATGTTAAACCTGTAAAGAGAAAATGTTTCATTAATCACCCAATATAACAACAGACATCGATACTGGAAATTAGTCAATGCCAAGATGTCTTAGGGAACCGTGAAAAATTAATGAAGAATAAGCAAAACGGGCTAAAAAAAATTTAGAAAGGTGTTACTGAATAACATTACTTTATTCGATAACATTTACTTTCTAGGTATAAAAGAATGATTAATTATAGGAGATTAATGATAATGATAATCAATTTAACAGAACTAATCGATTGAAAAACCTTCGGTTACGAGAGAAGCGAGACAGGGTATTCTTACAGAATTGGGTGACTTACGTTCTAAATGACAAGTCTTCTAAAATCAAATAAAAAATTCTACGCAAAAATTTTATGATTAAAAAAAAAAAAAAAAAAGGCCTCTTTACAGGCATTGGAACTTGAGCAGAAACATTATTTTCCAAAAGGATAAAACCCTTATTTTCCAAAAGGATAAAAACCCCTATTTTCCCAAAGGATAAAAACCTTATTTTCCCAAAGGATAAAACCTATTTTCCAAAAGGATAAAAACCCCTTATTTTCCAAAGGATAAAAACCCTTCTATTTTCCCAAAGAATAAAACCCTTATTTTCCCAAAGGATAAAACCAATATTTTCCAAAAGAATAAAAACCCTTATTTTCCAAAAGGATAAAAACCCTTATTTTCCAAAAGGATAAAACCCCTTATTTTCCAAGAGGATAAATACCCATTTTCCAAACATTTTTGTCAATCCAGCGACCTTCAAATTTTCGTCTTAATAGAGTCTGATTTATATAAATAGTAATTCAGCACTTGGGTGATACTAAGATCAAATTATGCAGCTGAAAAATACAGTTGAAGTTAGGGAGTTTGGGTTTAGACAGTAAGAGAGAGAGAGAGAGAGAGAGAGAGAGAGAGAGAGAGAGAGAGAGAGAGAGAGAGAGAGAGTAACACTTTAAGGAATTATTATTTTAGAAAAGAAAATCATTTGGCACCAGAAAAAGTCATCAGAAACGACTTCATCACACATAGAGAGAGAGAGAGAGAGAGAGAGAGAGAGAGGAGAGAGAGAGAGAGAGAGAGGAGAGAGAGGAGAGAGAGTGTAACACTTTAAGGAATTATTATTTTAGAAAAGAACATCATTTGGCACCAGAAAAAGTCATCAAAAAACGACTTCATCACATAGAGAGAGAGAGGGAGAGAGAGAGAGAGAGAGAGAGAGAGAGACGAGGAGAGAGAGAGAGAGAGAGAGAGAGAGAGGGCGGCTAAAAAGTTGGTTTTGCAAGGGATCGAAGTGAGGCAGCAAAGACATTATTATTATTATTATTATTATTATTATTATTATTATTACTTGCTAAGCAACAACCCCGATTGTAAAGCAAGATGCCATAAGCCCAGGGGCCCCACAGGGAAAATAGTCAGTGAGGAAACGAAACAAGGAAAAATTATATATTTTAGAACAAGGACATTCAAATGAATATTCCTATATCAACTATGAAAACTTTAACAAAACTAGAAGAGGAGAAACGAGATAGAATAGTGTGCTCGAGTGTTATATTGTAACAAGTGAGGTGACTGATGGCGCTACCACTCTCCCCACATTTTTGTCTTCTTAATCTCTGTTTTCTACGAAATGTGGTATTTTCACATTTCGACGAATTCACCACCCGATCTACTTTATTTTTCCAACTTCCAGGTTTCTTCACATCATACTTTTCAATTTCAGAAACCCCTATTCCTCTCTTCCTTTACATTTTTTTAACAAACTAAACTTTCTCCAGTAACTAGGAAATTTGACCGCCATTTGAAAAAGTCCCTGTCTCGCAATCTGCGAGACGGGAGTTCAAACCCCGCTCAAGGCCGACAGTTTCTTGCATAAAACCTCACTATAATTGCGAGCTAAGAATGGGGGGGGTTTGGAGGGGCCTATAGATCTACCTGCTTTGTCATCAACAGCCATTGCCTGGCCATCCCTGGTCCTAGCTTGGGTGAGAGGGGGGGCTTGGGTACTAATCATATGAATACAAGGTAAATTTCTTGCACTGCCCTGCCCTTTGCCTCAGCCACTCATGAGCGACCTTCAATCCTTCAAACCCCCATTGGACCCTCCTGACACACATCCATCTGTTCAAACTTCTGCAGAGAGCCCTCCGCCTTTCTTGGTTATATAAACTCAACATGTACTATAGTCCATTTCTTTTAGCGATGCATATTGCACCGACTCGCGGCGGTGCCCTTTTAGCTCGGAAAAGTTTCCTAATCGCTGATTGGTTAGAATTATCTTGTCCAACCAATAAGCGATCCGGAAACTTTTCCGGGCTATAAAGGGCACCGCTGCGAGTCGGTGTAAATATGCATCGCTAAAAGAAATGGACTATAGTGCACTGCCCTGCCCTTTGCCTCAGCCACTCATGAGCGACCTTCAATCCTTCAAAACCCCACTTAACCCTCCTGACACACATCCATCTTTTCAAACTTCTGCAGAGAACCTTCCGCCTTTCTTGGTTATATAAACTCAACATGTATTGGCATACATATATCCAATTCAGGTCAAAGGTCTAAACAGCGTGTATTAAGATAACTTGTGTATAGAAAGGTGTACATAAACATACACACCAACACTGGAAAGGGAAATGGAGCGAGTCACAATTTCCTTCATCATATAAGGCAAGAGAAGCTCAAATATTCATCAGCAAAAGCTGTGGCATTTAGCGTCGGGGGGAAATCGCGATGGAGAGAAATAATTCAACATGAAGGAGGGATTCTGAAAGATTGATCAGATAAAGTAGATGGCTTTATCCTGGAGGCTGCGGTGCCGAGAGGAGAAGAGAAGAGTGCCAGGTGGTTGCAAAGGAAGAGAGAGAAGGGGGAGGGGGGGGGGAGAATAACAGACATATATATCTGAAAGTTTTTCTTTCAAAATATATTATTTAAGGAGAGAGAGAGAGAGAGAGAGAGAGAGAGAGAGAGAGAGAGAGAGAGAGTGAGAGGAGTATATAAAAATATATAAAAAAACTAAATCTGCTATTTCAAAGGAGAGAGAGAGAGAGAGAGAGAGAGAGAGAGAGAGAGAGAGAGAGAGAGAGAGAGAGAGAGAGAGAGAGAGAGAGGAGTATATAAAAATATATAAAAAAACTAAATCTGCTATTTCAAAGGAGAGAGAGAGAGAGAGAGAGAGAGAGAGAGAGAGAGAGAGAGAGAGAGAGAGAGAGAGAGAGAGAGAGAGAGAGACTAAATAACAAAAATATATATCTAATAAATCTAAAGTCTAATATTTCAGCGAAAGAGAGAGAGAGAGAGAGAGAGAGAGAGAGAGAGAGAGAGAGAGAGAGAGAGGAGAGAGAGAGAGAGTAAATTTCAAAAACATGTATCTAAAAATCTAAAACTACTATTTCATAGGAGAGAGAGAGAGAGAGAGAGAGAGAGAGAGAGAGACAGAGAGAGAGAGAGAGAGAGAGAGAGAGAGAGAGAGAGAGAGAGAGAGATTCAAACAATCACCTCGTTAATTATCAATTCGTTTTTAACAAAGCAATTTTAATCAAGTCTCACTAAAAATAATTCCGAAATTATAATATTTTGAAGTTTAACCTAACACTAAATCTTGTCAGCTAAATAAATGAAATATCTTACAATCGTATCATCTATCTAACAATAGATACGGTTTTATTCCTAATTTTGTGCATGATTCAGGAAATTCATTTGGGTTGCCAGAGACACATGACGCTATTTTATCGTAGAAACAAAACGCAAATTGGAAAAAAGTTAAATGAAAGACAGTCGTCCTGAAATATTCTAAAAATATAATCACACTGTAAATGGAAAATGAAAGCATGGCCCAGAAATGGTAAACTAAATCTGCGAAGTTTTCTGAATTTATAAACTATTTCTGTTTAATGATTTAAACGCAAATATTTCTAAATGCCAAGTGTATTTTATGGGGAAATTAATAAAAATCTCATTTTTCTTTTTCGTTCAGAATTCGCAAACTTTTTTTTTTACCCCAAACATAATTTTTTTTACACGCATATTACTTTAGATTTTATAACGTCCTCATATGTCCGAACAATAGATGTTAAAGTGGTTAGCAACACAAGTAACCAAGAGATAAACAAGATAGAATACTGTGCCCGAATGTACCCTCAAGCAAGAGAACTCTACCCCAAGACAGTGGAAGACAATGGTACAGAGGGTCTGCATTTTCTTTGAACGTCATCTTAGTTTTACTCATTAATTTTCAGTCATACATTTATGCTCTCTCTATTCAAATTTTCTATAATCTTTTGCATTTTAGCTTAACTTTTTTAGTTTATATAGGAAATATTTATTTCAATGTTGTTACTGTTAAAATATTTTATTTTTCCTTTTTTTCCTTTCCTCACTAAGCTATTTTCCCTGTTGGGGCCCCTGGGCTTATAGAATTCTGCTTTTCCAACGAGGGTTGTAGCTTAGCAATTAATAATAATAATAATAATAATAATAATAATAATAATAATAATAATAAATGGTCCTATTTTCAGATCCATAAACTTTCATTTTCTAATCGCTGTACCCCAGCCAGCATATCACCATTGCTTAATGCAATTTTAAATTCTCTTTCAAACTACTGCATTAGTCCTAAGCCTCCATTACTATCCCTTCATCAATATTGCCTTACTTGACTCTCATTATGAAGAGCGTTAGTTATATTTCTCAGGTAAGTACATTACCTTAACCCCGAACCTATAATTCCTTAGCAATTCTGATGTTGATACTCTTCGAAGAGGATAAATACAGCCTCCAAAGACAATAATCATGATAATCGTGATGTAATTCCTTCAATACAATCTAATACTTAATTAAAAAAACAAAGACTCCTCTTAGACACGAGGAATTTTATAAGTACCCAGCCTAGTTATGTAAAGACTGAGTTAGTGATATTCATATCTAAATAAATATCCCATAAAGGTACCAAAAAGTCACTCACCAGTCGTGAAGGACACAAAACGTGCTTAATTGTAATTAATAATCTCTCCTATACAGTATAATACAGAGCAAGTACCCGATATGTATGTATGTATGTGTATGTATATATATATATATATATATATATATATATATATATATATATATATATATATATATATATATATATATATATATATACACATATATATATACTGTACATAAATATACATACACACAAACACATATATACATATATATATATATATATATATATATATATATATATATATATATATATATATTATATATAATATATATATATATATATATATATATATATATATATATATATATATATATATATTTCCGGTTACGTCCCGCTTTCACAGTCTCTCGGGTTGGGGGGAGAGGAAATAGTCAAACCCTTGTGAGAGGAGGGTGCGTGTGTGCACATCTAAATATTCAGCATTCTTAACTGGTTGTGTACACTAGTAATATCCTAGAGTTAAATTAAATCGATGTCAAATATCACGTTTGCCTAGGATGCTCCATCTCCATAATATCTTTTACCTTGTCTCCAAAAGTTGTTTATTTATATAAAAGAGAATTACTCTCGTGTTTAAGGCTGTCCAAGAAAAATGTTGAAGAAAAAACAAAGCCATATGGAGTCGGCAGCAAAATTTTCTCTAAATAAGTAAGGACTTGTGAAGAATAAATCAACAACAATGTCATCGACATAATAAAACAACATTAGAAAACATTAAACTCACAATGATGTGTTCATGCAAGTGAAGTGTTCATGCTGCATGTGTGAACCTCCGTGTTCATGCACAAGGTACAAAGAAGGTCATCGGGTCATACAAATACTGGCTGGGCAAAGGTCACGACCTTACATGCTGTACCAGAAGTTAAATTGAATACGGAATTGCCCAGGTAAATTTGCGGTTACCATTAGTTTATTTATATGATGAATCAAAATGTCGCTCGAGATATGAACGAATGTGTTTGTGTTGAAAATATAAAACCCAATCATTTTTGGTCGAAATTCGTGATATGAGAGAGAGAGAGAGAGAGAGAGAGAGAGAGAGAGAGAGAGAGAGAGAGAGAGAGAGAGAGAGAGAGAGAGAGAGAGGTTTTGCAGGCGAACGTAAACATGATGTATGACCCTGTCTAGTCATACCGAAATAAACTTGTGATTTCTCAAATCAAAATTAAGGTAATGAGAAGTAAAGCTTGTACTTACCACGGTTGGTCGTTTGCTTCTTTGTATGAAGTCACAGCATTATCTGAAAAAAGTGAAAATACCATTAAACATACATATTACACGTACAATACATACATACATACATACATGCATATTATATATACATATTTATATATGCATGAAAGACATACATAGATACAGGTCAGATACATATATTTACAAGCATATATATATATATATATACATACATACATACCAAAAGAGCTGGTAGGCTTTAGAAGCGGGTATTCGGCAACTGACCATAACCATGTAATTAATCAGCTTATGCAAAAATCAACAAAGTATAACAAACAACTTTCTTTGGGGCATTTATAGATTATGAGAAAGCACTTGATTCCGTCAAACATTCAGTGGTAATGAAAGTCCTTTAAAGACAAGGAATAGAGGAATCTTATGTACGGGAAGTACAGCCATCTTAAAAGGACCTAAAGATAGTGAGAAAACTCCAATTGAGAAAGGAGTTAAACAGGGAGACCTCATCTCTCCTAAATGATTCACAGGTTGCCTAGATGACGTTTATGAGAATCTAGATTGGGAAAATGTAGGAAATAACATTAATGGGGAATTCCACAACAATTTAAAATTCACAGATGACACAGTTCTGCTTAGTGATACACGGGATGAATAGCAAAACATTATAGCAAATTTGAATAAAGCAGAAATGTAGGACTGAAAATGAATATGAGTAAAAGTACCAAACCGTGCAATGAAAATGCAAAGACAATAAATAAGGTTATAGTCGGACCTGTAGAGATTGTTGGTGAATATACATACTTATGACAGACAGTGTTTCCCCAGGACATGAGATCGAAATTGAAAGAAGAATAAGCATTGGATGGAGAGCTTTCGGTAAACAAAATGAAATTATGAAAACTAAAATGACACTTCCTCTACGAAATGTATTTAATCAGATAGAGTATCAACTTATGGATCAGAAACTTGGAGCTTTACTAAATCCTTAGCACATAAGCTAATTACAACTCAAAGAGCTGCGGAAAGAATATTGATGGAAATAACACTTAAAAAAGAAAGAAAAGAGCAACATGGAAACCAGAGCAAACTAAAGTAGTGGATATTCTAACAACATGTAAGAAAAAGAAATGGACGTGGGCAGGGCATATGAGTGACAGATAACAGATGGACATTAAGAATAACAAAATGGTATCCTAGAAATAGCAAAAGCATAAGGAATAGAAGACGATGAACTGATGAACTAAGAAAATTTGTGGGTATAAACTGCCACAGAAAGACCATAATCAGACCCGAGTGGAAGGACATGTCTGTGCCCTTTGTTCTGCAATGAACTAGTTATGTCTGATTTATATATATATGTATATATATATATATATATATATATATATATATATATATATATATATATATATATATATATATGTGTGTGTGTGTGTGTGTGTGTGTGTGCACTTCCATATTCGACAAAATCTTGAATGGTAACACTTTAGATTATCATGCCCAGCAGCCTACAATTATGAAAAGTGCATGATATACTAAGTCTTGAAAGTGCAGATAAACCAATAATGCTTATCACTTACTAACAAACGACTGAAATTTATTAAAAAAAAACACTAAACATCCCGAGAGAGAGAAAAAAAAAAAACTAAGCACATAATTCCAAAAATAAAATATATGAAGTGATGAGTTATCTTAGCACCAATAGAAACGTTTCAATTTCAGTTTGGTGTAAAAGACAATACATGTTCGGTTCACGTCTAGGGATTTCAAAATGTATTTTCAGACCGAGAGGATGAAATGCAACACATTCGGAAATAGAGCTGATCGCTGAGAAATAGTTATGGTGGGAAATCATTAATTCATCTATATTTGTTGTTATAACAATTAGTTTATCTTCCACAACCAATTCAGTATCCTCCTTCTTCTTCTGAATAATAATAATAATAATAATAATAATAATAATAATAATAATAATAATAGTACATATAATGAGGATGATTGTAATCGAAAACTCAACACTACAAACCAAGTCTCTGTAGACTATGATTTACCAAAATAATAATAATAATAATAATAACAACAACAATAACAATAATAACAATAAAAATAATAATAATAAAAATAATAATAATAATAATAATATTAATAATAATAATTACAACAACAACAATAATAATAATAATAATAATAATAATAATTATTATTATTATTATCATTTCCTCCTACGTCTATTAACGCAAAGAGCCTCCGTTAGACTTTGTCAGTCGTCTGTATCTTGAGCTTTCAATTTAATACTTCTGCCATTCATCATCATCTACTTCGCGCTTCGTAGTCCTCGGCCATGTAGGCCTGGGTCTTACAACAATTCTAGTGGCTTATGGTGCCCAGTTGAAAAGTTTTAATAATAATAATAAATCTAATTAAATCAAATAAAAAAAAAATCAAATGATGGTAAAACGAGGAAATACGACCAGTGACGACATATCTCAACAATAAATAATGAAATAATGAAACAGTGAATAACATCACAAACTTGTCTTGGAACGAAAATAACGAACCAGTGCATGTTAATCTAACAGTGACAAACTAAAATCAGTTGATTCTTAAGGGTTTTGAGGAACGACTATTTGGCTAGACGGTAGGTCAAAGAAAGGTAGCGGGTATGTTTGCAAAAGATTGGAAGGAGCTTTGGAATTAACATGAAAACAAAGGCTAACAAAGTCACCTCTATGGAAGTGAAGTCTGCACGTAGAATACCAATGGAAGAAAGACGATTGAAGGTGTGCACTGTTAGAAAAAAAAAAAAAAAAAAAAAAAAAAAAAAAAAAAAAAAAACTCCAATTTTCGTAATTTTAATTGGAAATTCTCGATAAAAATATGCTGCTCTCGGCCGTATTTCAGTAAAATACAGGCGACCGTAATTTTGCCCTACTTTCTTATTAAACTTTTACGGGTTGGTGTCCGTAATATCACTCATTTACGTCAAGATATCCATTTATTTAAACGGTAAATACCTGCCAACATTCATTCTACGATTTTTACCGTTTTTACGGAAAATTTTCAAGTATATAAGAATTGCTTACGTGTTAAATACGGCCATTTCTAGTCCACTGCAGGACATAGGTCGCATATACATGTCCTTATCTATGTCTGAGGTTTGACCAGTTTTCCTCACCACGCTGGCCACTGCAGATTGGTGATGATGGGAAACTTTGGTCTCATCGATCACAACAAACCAACCTAATATGAGTGGCCTTGACTAGTACAGCTTTGCTGACCATAACGATACAGAAACCGTTTCACCACGTTCAGGGATCCCCAGAATTCCCACTCAGAAAGGATATATATATATATATATATATATATATATATATATATATATATATATATATATATATATATATATATATATGTATGTATACATACATACACACACACATATATATATATATATATATATATATATATATATATATATATATATATATATAATATATATATATTTTTGGGCTCAAGCCATGTCGTCCTGATGGAAGTTCCTATAGGGTAGCTTCCTAGGGTATATTACAACTACGGCGATATTCCCAGAGAATTTACCTTAAGGTACCAGAATTCTAACTCCTGGAGCGAGTATCCCTCGTGAAAGGGATATCGCGACATATCAGAGGTCGTATTCTAGACACGTCACATGGCAATCTACGACCTGAACAGAGATTTCGTCTCGTAGGAGGGAGATTGATGAGATACGAATTCGGGAAAGAAAAAGGGGAGCCGCTCCCAAGGCTTCCCTATCCCCCGATTCGTATGCGTGCCTGGCGCCAATCCTGGCGCCATCTGTATTCCTTTTTGCGTAGCTTAAAAACTCGGTGTTTTTTCCTGTTTTTCTCGCAAATCTTGGATTTATTCAGCTTTTCATGGCTTCTTCGTCTTCGTTGACCTCGGATAAGTTGAGTATAGTGTCTGTTATGTATAAATGTAGGCTCTTGGTAAAATTTTGAGTGATTAATGGGATTAATCTTTGATACAAGAGCCGTAGCCTACCAGAGGTGTCCTGGACACTGTCACTCGCTAGGTATAAATTAGTTAGTCAGAGTGACATTCCTGGTTGTTTTGCTTAATAAATTTTAGCTATTTAGCTTTACATAGGATTTCCTTTCGTGCTTAGTATTATTTGGCGAAGTATTCGCCATTCTGGCCTACGCTAGGCCATGTAGCCTAGTCGTTTGGTCCTAGTACTTAATGCATGATTTTGGTTTTTCCGAGTGTAATTAAAATTTTATTGAAGCTTTAGGCTATATTTTATACATTTTAGACTGTGTGGAATATTTCCAAGATTGTATACGTGAGAGTTTCGGTGAATTAGGTAATCGATTCTCTTGGTGCCTAGGCTATTTGCTTATGGAGCCTTAGTATACTTTATTATACTCCCCGGTTGCTTTCTTTTCTTCGGAGATGGTATGCAATCCCTTTCCCTCTGTTTAAGCCTTGGGCTTATCCCTAAGTGGTTTTTTCCGAATTTATTTTCGATAAAACTATACTAGGGTGTTACTGTACCTTCCTGTTCCAGCAAAGTCTGGTTCAAAGAGGGACAGAACAACAGAGTTTTTAGTCTGAGTCCGTGTTGTCTGGCTTGGGGCAGAGTCTCCCTCGCTGACCTAACACTTACAAAGGGAGCTTAGCTCCCTTAGGTCACTATCGAAGGTTTCTGTAAGTTATGATTCCTTCTTTTGTGATCGACCAGACTAAGTCCTGTTGCTGTTCTCGGGGAGGATAAAATCTTCCCTTGGGAGTAGCAACGCCTTCCTTGCTTTGGTGCTCTGGAAGCTGGCAAGTATTATACTACTGTGCTGGCCCTTTCCCTTAGATCTCCCTTAGGCTAAGACAAAGTTCTTGGCTGCGGGTGATCTGTCACTAAAGCAAGGTTGGCAGGACCCTCTTGTCCCTTCCCACTCTATCTCCGTAATGGCCTAGCCATTACTGTACTGTACCTTGCCGGCCGGCAGAGCTGGCCGGCAGGGGTATTACTGTACTGTACGTCATTCTACTTCTGGACCTAGTATAGGTTGGGATGTGGAATTGACTAAGCCCATTGCCGGCCGGCAGAGATGCTGGACGGCAAGGGTCTTATGTTTTCGAGTGCTGCCCGGACCTCTCTTGGTCCCTCATCCATGCCTGCCGGCAGAGCCGGACGGCATTGGTCAAGGAAGCCTAAATTAAGTTTCTCCCCTTCCTTATATGCACTCTTTCGGTTGCCGGGCTCGGGGGGTTGTGTACACTCTTATCCGGCATCCATTCTATTTTCTTCTAGTGCTGTACCTGTCCCGGCTGCCGGCCTATGAGGCCGGCAGCCGGGCAGGTGTAGTCTTCTGGTTCTTTTGCTGCCGGCTGGCATCGGTCTTGTACCTTTGCCGGCCGGCTTATGTCAGTCCTTGTCTGCCGGTCACCAAGAGTGTGGCCGGCAGCTGGGTACTACCTTGTGTAGTTGCTGGCCGGCAATCATTGCCGGCCAACACTGGCTGTTGCTGGCCGGCAGCTGCTGCCGCCGGCACAGGCATTTGAACCAGAGGGCTGCCGCCCTATAGCTGTTAAGTAGTATACTTTAAAGCTAATTGTGGTGTGTGCCGGCCGGCAAAGGCAGGCCGGCACACATCCTCCTATACTGTACTAGTATTCTTCTGTATAGCATATACAGTAAGAAGAAAACTATAGTAAAAGTTTAGGTACAGCACTGTATCTTCTAACACTATTGTGTTTTCTTGCACGGCCCTTTGCTGTTGCCTTCAGACAAGAAGCAGAGTTCTTCCCTGTCTATTATCCCGGATTTTAAAATCATTGCCTAGGTGTGAGCTCCACCTGTTTCCTCTGGAAACTTTGCATTGGTTACTCTAGTAGAGATAAACCATTTTGATTTTATTATCTGGAAGGCTGCAGCAATGGGTTGTGAGGGAAACACAAATGTGTGTCTTTAATTTCTGAATTGTTATGCTATACTATGCATATCCAGTGATACATAGTTCACTTGATACTCATGGAAATTTCTTCTCTTTACAGAAGGACACTCCGAAGTGGGGAAGTGCTTTCTGCAATGTCAGCAGCAAGAACCTCTGCGGACATGAGTTTTGTAGGAGACACGCAGCATACGCTGTCTCCAAGGATGATCTCCGGTATTGGGACCCTGAGGTATGTACTGTGTGCACTAACCTGATTAATGAGACATTTAAATAGCTAGGAAGAAGCTTCGTACCTGGGTAAGGGGCTTCCAAAAGTACACTTCTGGCCCTTATCTTCCAAGTGAGAAGATGAGGGCGTATCTTTTCCCTAAGGCATCAGCTGATGCAGTGATTCCCCAGCCTCAAGAGGAGATCCCCTAAGTTCAGATCCAGGTGGATGCTGAAGTCGCGGTCGCGATGCAAGACATCCAGCTAAATGACAGGATATCTGATGTGGACGGGTGTCAGGAGGAAGACCTCCTTGCAGAAGCCCAGGATGAAGTTCAAGCCCCTCTACATCGGCCGGTCTCCCAGTAGAGCTGGGACAGGCCCTCTCTTCTATTGTTGGAATGATCCAACAAATGCAGAAGGAGAATCAGGAGAAGGCGGCTGCAATGGAACTGCGAATGCATTGCCTTGCAGAATCACATGGGCCCCAGAAAAGCTCAATGTGAAAGACCTTCCTTTGTGCTCGGATGCTAACCCATGGAGGTATGCTGAGCACATGTCGATGACGACTGGAAAGATCGTCATCTCGGATATGCTGGGCTCAGTTCCCCTGGAGGGTGGAATTCTGGCCCAGCAAGGCACCATATCCGGACTGTTATGTCCGGCTGAGGAAGGAACCAGCTTCAAAGGAGGAGGCAGAGCCGAAGGAGGTCATAGTGATGACCATGCTAAGGCTCAAGCTCTACTTTCATCTTCGATGAAAGAGAGGGGCTTCTCTAACTCAAAGGTAGCTGCATTGAATAGGAAGCTCCCTTCCTTTGTGTCCTCGCCTACTAGAGCCTTCCCCCTTTTACAGAAAGGGTTTCTGGCTGTACTAAAAGCAATCGAGGCCGGCAAGTCTTGCCCCTCCCTAGAGGAGTGTAAACCCTTGTCGCTGGCCCTGCCTATGGACCACAAAAATTGGAAGGACGTCCATCTTACGTTCTAAGTGGGAAAGTTGGAGGCTGATATTGCCGGACGTCAGTTCGGCAAGGACCTCCCTAAGCTGTCTGACTTTCTTTTGCGAAGTGAGTTCGATACAAAAGAAAGACTGACTGCCTCAATGTCTCTTCAGACTACTCTCGAGACGATGGCAAGTGACCCCAAGGTCCATGAAATGTTCATGGTAGTGGCCAAGCCTCATCTGGCCACAGTGACGAAGGACCTTTATGGCTTCGTCAAGGCAAGGAGAGCTTGTAGGGAGTTCGTGTTTACCTCGGCTACAGTGAGGCACGAGCTAAAGAAACTAATCTCCTCCAACATTTGGGGAAAAGACCTTTTTCCCTACCGACTTGGTCAAAGAAGTTTTTGATAAAGCCACCTTGGAGAATAGAAACCTTCTCCAGAAGTGGGACCTGGCTATCAAAAGAAAGTCTTCCCCGGATGAGGGTCCTCAACCAAAGAGGAAGACTATGAGGACTAGGCTACCGTCTCGGCCAGCCAAGCCTCTTAGACAGCAACAGCAACTGCAATTGCCATTGCCCCCAGTGCCCCAGATCGTGGCACAAACCCCGACCACCTTTCAGTGGGTACCCCAGGCCGTGTCGACACAGTCCACGGCATTCACCCCAGCGTTCGAAGGGCAGTCTACTTCCTTCCGAGCAAAGCCTAGAGGAGCAGCCAGAGGCTCGTCTAGACGCCCCTCAAGGGGAAGGGGATTCAGGGGTGGTCGTGGTCAGGAAGGCAAGACCTCAGGACGGCAGTCCAAGTGAGGTGATACCGGTAGGAGGGAGACTTCTGAAATTTCGGGATCGGTGGACCTTCGATCCCTGGGCCCACAGCCTACTCAAGAATGGATTGGGCGGGAGCTGGTACAGCACTCCACCCCCGTACCTTCGGTTTTTCCAACACTCCACCCCCGTTATGGAGGAGTACGTTCAAGAACGGTTGGAGAAAAAGGGTGAAGCCCATCAATTTCTAAGGGAGGCTGTTTTGTGTTCCCAAGAAAGACTCGGAAAAGCTCAGAGTCATTCTGGACTTGTCGCCACTTAACAAGTTCATAGTGAATTGCAAATTCAAAATGCTAATACTGCAACACATAAGGACCTTACTGCCCAAGAGGGCATATTCCGTCTCTATAGACTTGTCAGATGCCTACTGGCACATTCCAATTAGCCATCGACTCTCCCCCTACCTAGGGTTCAGGCTACAGCGAAGACTATACGCCTTCGGAGCCATGCCATTCGGGCTAAACATAGCCCCAAGGATTTTTACGAAGCTTGCGAGCGTAGCTCTCAAACAATTTCGCCTAAAGGGAATTCAGGTAGTAGCCTACCTGGACGACTGGTTGGTGTGGGCAGCATCCGAGACAGAATGCTTGCAAGCTTCCAGTCAGTGATCCAGTTCCTAGAGTACCTAGGCTTCAAGATCAACAGAAAAAGTCTCGACTTTCTCCATCTCAAAAGTTCCAGTGGCTAAGATCCACTGGGACCTTTTGTCACACCGTTTCTCCACCCCAGCGAAGAAAAGGAAGGAGATAGTGGGTTCTGTCAAGAGACTTCAAGATTCCGAAAGGATATCAAGACACGAGCAGGAGAGAGTACTGCGCTCTCTCCAGTTTGCTTCGGTGACAGACCCAGTGCTAAGAGCACAGCTAAAGGATGCAATCGGAGTTTGGAGAAGTTATGCATCAAACGCGTGAAGAGATCTGAGAAGACCAGCCGCTTCGGCTAAGTACTCTTCTCAGGCCTTGGTCCCAAGCCAGACATCTAAAGAAGTCAGGTTCTTCTTCAGCCACCTCCCCCGTCGGTGACGATTCACTCAGACGCCTCAAAGGAGGGATGGGGAGGTCACTCTCATCGGAAAAAAGTCCAGGGGACTTGGTCCAGGCTATTCAAGACCTTTCTCATAAAACTTTCTAGAAGCTAGGGCAGTGCTCCTTACCTTAAAGAAAGTCTCCCCGCGTCATTCGTTCCACATAAAGTGGTAATAGACAGCGAGGTAGTTGTAAGATACTTGAATCGACAAGGATCGAGGTCACCACCTCTCAACCAGGTGATGTTGGCCGTCTTCCGATTGGCGGAAAAGAAGAAGTGGTACCTGTCGGCAGTTCACCTTCAAGGAGTCCGCAATGTGACAGCGGACGCTCTATCCAGGTTCACACCGATAGAGTCGGAATGGTCCTTAGATGCAGGATCATTCTCCTTCATTCTGAATCAGTCCCAGAACTGCAGATAGACCTCTTTGCGACGAAAGACAACAAGAAGTTGCCCCTGTACGTGCCCCGTACGAGGACCCCTTAGCGGAAGCAGTGGACGCGATGTCCCTCGACTGGAACAGATGGTCCAAGATTTATCTGTTCCCTCCTCACAACCTTCTGTTGAGGGTCCTCAACAAACTGAGATCCTTCAAAGGGTAGCGGCAATAGTGGCCCACAAGTGGCCGAACAGCGTGTGGTTCCTCCTGGCATTGGAACTGTAGCTGAAGTTTGTACCACTACCAGATCCAGTTCTGACCCAGCGAGTCCAGAAGTCAACTGTCTGCGCTTCATTACAGAAAACCCGGACCCTGCAGTTCATGATTTTCTCTCCCTAGCGGTGAGAAAGCGTTTCGGGATTTCGAAAGCCAGTATAGACTTCATTGAGGAATATAAATGCAAATCTACTAGAAGGCAATATGAGTCATCTTGGAGAAAATGGGTGGCCTTTTGTCAAGGCGAAGATTCCGCAGGAGATCTTGACAGACTTCTGCTTATCTTTTTTCCCCACCTCCATGGTCAAGGGTTGGCAGCGAACACGATTTCAGCGTGTAAGTCTGCTTTGACAAGACCCATTCTATATGCCTTCCAGGTTGACCTAGGTAACGAGATCTTTAATAAAGTCCCGAAAGCCTGTGCTAGGCTCAGACCTTCAGCACCTCCAAAGCCCATTTCATGGTCTTTAGACAAGTTCTTCATTTCGCTTCTCTGTTGAGCAATGAAGAATGTGCGTTAAAGGATTTGACACAAAGAGTTATTTTCCTAATTTGCACTCGCGTCCGGGGCCAGGGTTAGTGAGATTGTAGCCTCTCGAGAGAGGCAGGTCGTGTTCAGTTCCTGGATGGGGAAGAACTGAACCTGTTTCCGGATCCTACGTTTCTCGCCAAGAATGACTTACCCACCAACAGGTGGGGTCCCTGGAGAATCTGCCCTCTGAAAGAAGATGCATCTCTATGTCCAGTAGAATGCCTAAAGGTCTATCTTCATAGAACTTCAGACTTCAAGGGTGGTCAACTATTCAGGGGAGAAACATCAGGCTCAAATTTATCTCTGAATCAACTCAGAGCGAAAATCACATATTTTATTCGCAGAGCGGATCCTGACAATACACCCGCAGGTCACGATCCGAGGAAAGTTGCCTCATTCTTAAATTTCTTTAATTGCATGGATTTTGAACATCTCCGTTCATACACTGGCTGGAAGTCTTCCAGAGTGTTCTTTCGCCACTATGCGAAGCAAGTAGAGGAACTAAAAGAGATCTGTGGTAGCAGTGGGTCGCGGTGTTAACCCTACTGTTTAACTCTGCGAGGAACAGTGGTCTTAATTGGGACGATTAATTCCAGGGTGAGTGTGTAGTTACATACTGTACTACAAACTAAGTGAGGGCACTGTGTTGCCCATCCAGACTGTTCCATTTCCGAAGGTGAACCTAGCATAAGTGCAGACATGTGTGCCGAGCGTTTCTAACGCTAATGTCATTGATTTGTAATACAGGCTTTTATGACTTTGATACCTCGGTATCTTAAAAGTGGCATCTAATGTTTTTCTTTCAGACAAACAAGCCCTGTTTACTATCATACTTATGCTTAAAGTTTTGGGTTATCCTCTTCTTATATATATATATATATATATATATATATATATATATATATATATATATATATATATATATATATATATATATATATATATATATAATTGTGGTTAACCTGTCTATTTATTGCCTGTCAATAATCTGGTTCTTGAGAACCTTGCGTCTCCTTCACCTGTGTCAATTTACTGGTATAATTGAGCATTCATTCTATGTACCTTATCTGGGATAATTCTAATAGAATTGTTCCTTTATGCAAGCTATGTTGCATTGGTTTTCCTCCTATGCGGATATAAAACCTTTGTCCAATACAAGTATTGTGCGGAAAACTGGTCGATATTTCATATTGACGCAGTGGTCCTTTACAAACTATGCTTTACTTAATATAGGGCGAGACCACTATATTAGCTTGCCTGGTATTCGTACATAGATATATGTACTCTTCGAGACTTTTCCAGAGTCTAGTAGGACTCTTCCCTGTAGGGGGCAGGAAGCTCTAACATAGTTTATAGTTAGTTGAAAAGATGTATAACGGTAACATCTTAGGTCTCTAGGTCTAGTCGACCGGGAAAAAATTACCTCCGGGGAGTACGGCACGTTCTGAGAATCCACAGATACAGTAATGCTCTGGTACACTTCCATCAGGACGACATGGCTTGAGCCCAAAAAACGGATTTTGAGCGAAGCGAAAAATCTATTTTTGGGTGAGATGGCCATGTCGTCCTGATGGACCCGCCCTTGCCTTTCTAAGAAAGGGCTGTAGGACCCCTCCCTACATACAGTATCTGTAGCACCTCGTGTACGCTACAAGGAATACAGATGGCGCCAGGATTGGCGCCAGGCACGCATACGAATCGGGGGATAGGGAAGCCTTGGGAGCGGCTCCCCTTTTTCTTTCCCGAATTTGTATCTCGTCAATCTCCCTCCTACGAGACGAAATCTCTGTTCAGGTCGTAGATTGCCATGTGACGTGTCTAGAATACGTCCTCTGATATGTCGCGATATCCCTTTCACGAGGGATACTCGCTCCAGGAGTTAGAATTCTGGTACCTTAAGGTAAATTCTCTGGGAATATTGCCGTAGTTGTAATATACCCTAGGAAGCTACCCTATAGGAACTTCCATCAGGACGACATGGCCATCTCACCCAAAAATAGATTTTTCGCTTCGCTCAAAATCCGTTATATATATATATATATATATATATATATATATATATATATATATATATATATATATATATAATATATATATATATATGTGTGTGTGTGTATATATATATGTATGTATATAAATACATATATATATATATATATATATATATATATATATATATATATATATATATATATATATATATATATATGTGTGTGTGTGTGTGTGTGTGTGTGTGTGTGTGTGTATATATATATATACATACAAACATATATAATTATATAATATATATAATATATTTATATATATATATACATATATATATATATATATATATATATATATATATATATATATATATATATATATATATATATATATATATATATATATATGTGTGTGTGTGTGTGGGGGGGGGGGGAAATATGGTTACCAGTCATCTACAACATACAACATATCGCTCATAAAAAAAATAAAAACACCTATAAAGAAATGGGGAAGTCAATACAGTGTCCGACCGTATGAAATCAATCAACTTCGAATTAATACGTAACAAACAATCCGAATAAAGGATTAAAGTCATTATACGTTGTTTATGAAAGCTTACTTTCATCATCGCTTGAAGTATTAATCGTTAGGAGAAAATAATGAGCTTTCATTTGGCATTGACTGTAATTCATTACATAGCGTTACATAATTCATGGCAATCAAAACGATTCTGGGTCACAGTAATAATGGGCGAGGTCATTCTGATAGCAAAAGATTGCCTAAATTGCCTTAAGTAATTGCACATTCCAATTAAGATATTAAGAGTCCAGATGATAAAGAAATTGTTGTCCTTATCGATCCTGTCTGTCTAGGAGTCTTTTAAGTATTTTTTTAACCTATTCTACTTTTCTTTCGTGTATTTCTCCCTCCCTTACGTATTACATTCTCTCTCTCTCTCTCTCTCTCTCTCTCTCTCTCTCTCTCTCTCTCTCTCTCTCTCTCTCTCTCTCTCTCTCTCTCTCCATTCTTTTAAAGATTTCCCTTCATGAATAAATAATTATAAAGTATTAATATAAAATCCCAAAATATTCATATGCACAGTATATCACCGAAACCTTGTTTGTATTATCAAAGGCTGCCATTTACCCTAATTCACTTCTTAAATTGCGAATGTATAACTGAATAGTAATTACAGGTACCCATAGAAGAAATTTGTTTATTGTTACAATACTTTTGTCCATGTAAGAAGGTTACCAGAAAGATTATTCCTTGTAACTAACTAAGCGCCTTGTAAATGCAACAACTCCAGTTAGCTGCTTCTTCAATTTTAAAAATTATGGACCGGTTTTAGACAAATTTTGTGGCGGGTCGTTGGAATAAGGATCAAGGATCAAGGATCAGTTTGTTAAATTTTGAGATAGTCTTTTAGTTTATTTATTGATTTATCCATTTATATTACTTTAAAATACAAGAAGGCAGGCTTTTTGTCCTCATGTTTCGTTAAGAAATCTAATTTCTACGGTCAAGCAGTCAATCTTCAATTTGCAATTCTATAAAAAAATGAAACTCATTTCCTGTGTAGTAGCAACTATTTGAGCTTATAAAGACTGTAAGTGGTTGATTTTAGAGTAAATTAACATGCAAATAGGCATCCAAGGAATGGACAGTGTGCCCTGAACTAGTCTATAACATCAAAAGAGTAGATCAAGTTCGCTATTTAAAAAACTGCCGGAAGTGGGACCGACGATATCAAATCTAAAATGTGATTAAATATTTAAGCTGTACAATGCTGTTCAAGACCATTATTATTATTATTATTATTATTATTATTACTTGCTTAGCTACAACCCTACAATAGTTGAAAAAGCAGGATGCTATAAGCCCAGAGGCTCCAACAGGGAAAATAGCCCAGTGAGGAAAGGCAATAAGGCAAAATTAAATATTTTAAGAACAGTAGCAACATTAAAATAAACGTTTTGTATATAAACAATAAAAACTTTAAAAATAAAAGAGGAAGAGAAATAATATAAAATAGTTAGCCCGAGTGTACCCTTAAGCAAGAGAACTCTAACCCAAAAAACAGTGGAAGACCATGATACAGAGCTTATGGCACTACCCAAGACTAGAGAACAATGGTTTGATTTTGAAATGCCCTTTTCCTAGAACAGCTGCTTACCACACCAAATTCGAAAATCTATTCATGATGATGATGCTAAAGTTATGTTACGTTAGATCACGTATAACATATGTGACAAATATTATGTGCCAGTATTCTTTCACTGTCAGAAATCAGATCGTAATGAGGAGTGCGTGTTTAACCATAATGGCAGAGCATGCGGAAGTTGAGTTGGTGTCAACGAGACGTCAGAGTGTACTTATAAGTTCTCTATGAGTATCAAACTCTTTAAGACATATTACAAGATACTGAACAGGATGAATTTGATGTGTCACGAGGGTTTTAAAGTAGAAAGAGAGAGCAGCCGAAAAACAATAATCATAGATGATATTATTATTATTATTATTATTACTATTAGTAGTAGTAGTAGTAGTAGTAGTAGTAGTATCATTATTATAATTATCATTATCATTATTATTATCATTATTATTATCATCATCATCATCATTATTATTAATTATTATTATCATAATTATTATCATTATTATTATTATTATTAGCTAAGCTACAAACCTAGTTGGACAAGCAGGATGATAGAAGCCCAAGGGCTCCAACCGGGAAAAAATAGCCAAGTGAGGAAAGGATATAAGAAAATAACCTACAAGAGAAGTAATAAACAAAATGAAATATTTTAAGAACAGTAACAACATTAAAACAGATCTTTCATATATAAACTATAAATAGATGTTCCAACATAAAATCATTAGCTGCAAGTTTGAGTTTTTGAAGTTCCCCCCACGTTTGAGGTTTGTCTTAGAGAATTAATTTACGAGTGAAAAGTCTACAAATATTAATATTGTGCAGTTACAGTAATTTATAATTGAATGCTACTACTACTACTACTACTACTACTACTACCAATTGTTTTGCACATATAAAGACCTTCAGTAAGGCACAGCATTAACGTCATTATTATTAAGGTTGTGGATTTGACAACACGATTTAAATACGTATTCATCTTCATCATCATCATCATTATCATCATCATCATCATCATCTACACCTACTGACGCAAAGGGCCTCGGGTAGATTTCGCCAGTCATCTCTATCTTGAGCTTTTAAATCAATACTTCTCCAATCGTATTACGTCTCATGAAAGTTGTTTACAATCAAGTGTTTGTCAACATTAAACATTTTGCCCTGTAATGAGTTTTGTGCGAAAACGGGATGTAACAGAAAAACAACGGAAATAACTAAACGGTTTTTTATGTAACGTCGTTATTAGGTGGTTGAGTTAATGACTTTTATAGATCGACACTGTTTGTAATACTATGTATATAACGATTATGATTACAAAGCAACGCAGCTCATAATGAATTTTTACCATGTTTACTACTTGTCTTAACATTCCGGAAATGTCGATGGTGAACTGTCCAAATGTACGTATTGTTCAAAGATTCTTCTTCTTCTTCTTCTTCTTCTTCTTCTTCTTCTTCTTCTTCTTCTTCTTCTTCTTATTAAGCTACAACCCTAGTTGGAAAAGCAGAATGCTATAAGCCCAGGGGCTCCAATAGAGAAAATAGCCCAGTGAGGAAAGGAAACAAGGAAAAGCCGAAAATCTTAAGAAGAGTAACAGCATTAAAATAAATATCTCCTATATAAACTATAAAAACTATATAGACTATATAGTAAAAAAAAAGAAATCAGAGAGTATTGTTAAAACAACAATTGTCCCTTGCTGAACCCCAACCGACCAACCGACTTCTCTATCAAGATACTTAGAATTCGTGAAATATTGAAAGCGACAATATGATTGTTGAAAAACCCCGACCGACTTCTTTAACAAGATGTTCACCATTCGTGAAATACTCAAACCGACATCATGAGTGAGGAAAAACCCCGACCGACTTCTTTAACAAGATGTTCACCATTCGTGAAATACTCAAACCGACATCATGAGTGAGGAAAAACCCCGACCGACTTCTTTAACAAGATGTTCACCATTCGTGAAATACTCAAACCGACATCATGAGTGAGGAAAAACCCCGACCGACTTCTTTAACAAGATGTTCACCATTCGTGAAATACTCAAACCGACATCATGAGTGAGGAAAAACCCCGACCGACTTCTTTAACAATATGTTCACGATTCGTGAAATAATGAAATCATTATGATTGTTGGAAACGTACATAACTCCACCAAGATATTCTTGTATGAATGGTCGTAGACAGGGTCAAAATTATCACCAACCTTGTTGCCATTTTAAGATGGTTCAATTACTGATGCATTTCAGGGGAAGGCTAAGTAATGTCCATAACCAGCACATGCGGGAAACTGTAAACAAATTACGCACATTAGAACAGGACTGAAGCTTACATCAAAGTGGTTGATAATTTTCCATTGGTTAATTAAAATATTTCGAATGAAAATTAATTTTTTCATCGTCAATTAGAGATATTTGCTAACAAATTAGTTGTACTGAGTTTGCCGAAAACTAAGCGCTCATTAGGTTTCTCATTCTTGATTAATATTGGCAAAGAACACAAGCCTGTTGAGTAAACAGGTTACACTGAAAAAAAAAAAAAAAAGGTAATTTTAATCGGAAATTCTCCGTAAAAATGTAATGTTCTCAACCGTATATCAGTAAAATACAGGCGACCGTAATTTTACATTACTTTGTTATTATCTTTTACGTGTTGGTGACCGTAATATCAATTCTTTACGTCAATATATTCATTTTTAAAAGCGGTAAAAATCCTGGAATAAATGTTGCCAGACATGTACCGTTTTTTAATGCAAATCTTAAAGTGTAGGTTATCAGTTTGATATCAATAGCAATTTTGTGA
>NC_090755.1:53837567-53850257 GCF_036898095.1 Palaemon carinicauda | reverse complement strand
GTAAACAACCCCCTCCAACATTAATGTTAGTGGAGTCCTATCTTATCAATTTCCAGTGAACAGCGGAGTACTCCATGGGAATGTGTTGTCACCTATGTTGTTTATCCTCCTCATGGATTTTGTAATGCATAGAACAGTTAGGGATGGTGAAGGATTGGATTGGATTGGTAACAAGAAATTAGCTGTCATAAGAGTATGCTGATGACACTGTCCTTATTAGCAGAACATCACAGGATTTGCAAATCTTTCTTACTAGAATGCATGAAATATCACATGAGATTGGGCCTGAGAGCAATAGAAAAAAGGCTGAGATGATGAGAATGGAACATGCAATGGAAGATGAAATATTACTGGAAGGAGAAAGGATTAATGAGGTGGAATCATTTATGGTAAATATTTAGGAACTATGATCTCTAATACTGGTTCTTTAGAATTTGAGTTTAATGAAAGATTGAAGAGAGCAAATCAGACAATGGCTTGATTAAGTAAAATTTGGGAATCAAATCGCCTGAAATTACATATGAAAACCAGGCTATACATCAGATTAGTAAGATCGGTGTTACAGTATGGACATAAGTCGCGGTATAACAATGAAACAATATCCAACAGATTTTGTAGATTTGAGAACAAAGCCCTCAGAAGAATATTGGGAGTAATGGCAGGACAGGATTAGAAATGAATTTATAAGAGAGATTACTCGGGTGTCATTTGTGGATGAGATCATGGTGGTAGATGGAGATGGTTTGAGCATGCTCTTCGCACTCCCCCATGAGAGATTAGTTCACCAAACTGTCAACTGGGCTCCACAAGGCACAAGAAGTTGGAAGACCCAGGCCTACATGGCTGAGGACTATGAAGCATGGAGTAGATGGTGAATGGAGAAGTATTGATTTAAAAACTCAAGATAGAAACAATTGGTGAAATCTAACCGAGGCCCTTTGCGTCAATAGGAGTAGGAGATGATGATGATGATGATATGATGAAACAACCTTAACCCCCTACAAAAAACAAGGGCAAGTGATCATCATTAACTGGTCCAAATGTAAACATCCTTCTTTAACTTTACACTAATGGCAAAACGCTGACCCATTTACTTTACAGACTGATGTTTTATCAGTAAACACAGAGCAATTACGGATTGGAAAACGCTTCGTAAGACATGACTTAATAATGACAAGACCCACGACCTGGAAAGGGTCAATCCTTAATGGCCGTGTTGATCTACTTCAGGATGGTACTAATTTTCATTCTTCCTTCAGTCCTTATTATTTTTTTTTTTTTTTTTTTTTGCCTTGGAAATCAAATTCAATGGGATTTCGTAGAAAAGCTGCACAAATTGCACGATAATGAAAGGTTACATTTAGGCAATAAATTGAGGTCACAAAATATTGCGTGGATAAAAAGAACAATGGATTTTAAGTTTTTTTTGTTTTTTTGTCGATTCTCTATTTTTCATGTAATTTTACTTTCGCTCTCGAGATAAGAATGATTCAAGTTTTTCTCTAGTTAAGTTTCATAGATACATCTCATATTGAAGGTGATATTTCGTTATTTTAAAGGCAATAATGTTTTCTTATATTAAGGTACAGTAATTCCTTATGTTAAAGGTAAAAATTATTTCCTTATCTTTAAGGCAATAATGTTTCCTTGATTTAAATGTTATAATGTTACCTTATCTTAAAGGTAATAATGTCTTTATTTCAAAGGTAATAAGGTTTTCGTATTCAAAGATAATAATGTTGCCTACCTTAAAGGTAACAATGTTTCCTTATTTTAAAGGAAAATGTTCCTTGATTTAAATGTTATAGGGTTTCCTTATATTAAATGTAATAATGTGTGTATTTTAAAGGTAATAAAGTTTCCTTAATTTAAGGATAATAATGTTTCCTATCTTAAAGGTAACAATGCTTCCTTAATTTAAAGGTAATAATGTTTCCTTAAGGTAATAATATTTCCTTATCTTAAAGGTACTAATGTATCCTTAAGTAAGAGGGTTTCCTTATTTTAAAGGTAATAGTGTTTCCTTAATTTAAAGGTAATGTTACCTATCCTAAAGGTAATAATGTACCCTTAAGGTAATAATATCTCATTATTTTTAATATAATATTTCCTTATTATGAAGGTAATAATGTTCCTTTCTTTAATTAACAAAGAAAACAGCGCTGTCTCGTTATGCATAACAATTATTCCCTTCTATGTTTATTTATGGGCCCTCATAAGCATGTGTGTGTACATTCATTAATTGATCTCCCGTGTTGCAATAACTCAACTCTGATCAATTTGGTCTTTTCCACATAAATATCATAATATCAGACAAACTAATATTAAGACAGCTTTATAACAGCACTTTTAAAAGTAAAAAAGTAAATATTCCAAGTAATTATAAGCTGACTTTACACTTATAGCAAAAATCCATAACATTAAGGGAATTTTGTAACCAATTAAGACTTTTTGATTTCAAATATTTATAATTTTCAAATGACAAACCAATTAGTGTTTTTTATGGTAAAAGGCATAAAAATCCATAACATAAGGGAATTTTGTAACCAATTAAGACTGTTTGATTTCAAAATATTTATAATATTCAAATGAAAAACCAATTAGTTTTTTTTATGGTAAAAGACATAAGAAATCCATAACATTAAGGGAATTTTGAAACCAATTAAGACTTTTTAATTGTAAATATTTATAATTTTCAAATGACAACCCAATTTCAGTTGTTTTTTTTCTTTATAGTAAAAGACATTTTAGTCCACATTAAAATTTATTAATTGTTTTGATCATTTCTTTTCTACGTAAAGATGGGAAAACCGGCAAAAGGTACATTCGGTCAAGATGACAGTCAGATGTGCAAGGTAAGCAATTCTCTCTCTCTCTCTCTCTCTCTCTCTCTCTCTCTCTCCTCTCTCTCTCTCTCGTCTCTCTCTCTCTCTCTACATATATATACACATATATACATACTGTAGTATATGTATATATATACATTATATACATATATATATATACTATATATATATAATATATATATATATATATATATATATATATATATTATTACTAGCCAAGCTACAACCCTAGTTGGAAAAGCAAGATGCTATACGCCCAAGGGCTCCAACAGGGAAAAATAGCCCAGTGAGGAAAGGAAATAAGGAAATAAATAAATGATGAGAATATATTAACAATAAATCATTCTAAAAACAGTAACAACGTCAAAACAGATATGTCATATATAAACTATTAACAACGTCAAAACAGATAGGTAATATATAAACTACAAAATGACGCATGTCAGCCTGGTCAACATAAAAACATTTGCTCCAACTTTGAACTTTGAAGTTCTACTGATTCAACTACCCGATTAGGAAGAATATTCCACAACTTGGTAACAGCTGGAATAAAACTTCTAGAATACTGTGTAGTATTGAGCCTCATGATGGAGACGGCCTGGCTATTAGAATTAACTGCCTGCCTAGTATTACGAACAGGATAGAATTGTCCAGGGAGATCTGACTGTAAAGGATGGTCAGAGTTATGAAAAATCTTATATATATATATATATATATATATATATATATACTATATATATATATAATATAGAATATATATATATATATATATATACACGCACTCACACACACACACACAGTATATATATATATATATACATATATATATATATATATATATATATATACCAATTCAAAACTAACATTCATTGATTCAAATAAGCCACAAATACCTCTCAATATCGATAAAAAACATTTTTAGCACTAGTTTAATGTTTTCACATCTCTTAAGTTAACTTGACAGCTCTCTTAAGCAATTCTGTTTATAATTGTAATATACCTTACACAAAAGAATCAATTACTCCCTGAAATAAAATCAACATCTCAAACCACTTTCAGGAAATCTTCATCTCGATTTCTTTGACAGGAAAAGCAACGACTCTGCTCATGTCTGCCTGAAAGGAAGAAGGGGAAAAACGACAAGGCAAGTTGAAGGACATCTCAATTAGCGTTACGACACTTCACTACTGTGACTATCTTGAACTTGACTCCACTGCTACTATCGTTTCCAGAGGGCCGTGTTTATAGTGTTTTTCCCAAATATCTAACAAACCAGCTTATGAATTTCCATGAAACTACAGCAATGAATGTTTCAAACATTGGCCTAATTTTTGGTGGTACGATGAATTGACAGATGTGCTTAATTAAACCGTTTACTCTTAGAAAAAAAGAGGAACTTCTTCCCTTCCTTCAGAGCGTTTCGAAGAAGTGGTACTTAATCACGTAACTGTGACGCAGAGGTTCCCCCAACCCTCCTTCGGTGTTTACACCTATGGCTATCCTAGTACTCTCCCCCCCCCCGCCCCCTTCCTTCTTGCCTTCTTTCCTTCATTCCCATTGTTATTAGGCTACCGAGTAAATCCCTGTTAGAAAAGACTGTGTACTGCACATATAAAATGACCCGGAAAGAGCAATAAAATGTTTTATGGTGGTAGATAATGATTAGATGGTTAACACCAATTATCAAACATAATAGAAGAGGTTTAAAAACAGGGGTGTGCTGAATCGCACAGAGATATTCTACTCGGACTCCTACAAATTTAGATATTGCGACTAAAAAATAAAATAAAATAAAGAAAAATAAAATAAAAACATCAGTAGAAATAGAAAAAAAAATCCTTAGGAGAGTTGTATATTTGGAATGATGTTATTGGGGGCAAGACTGGAGCAGGATTCGGAAATAATTTCACCGACTTCGACTCCTACCTCAGAGCCCTTTTAGTACATCCAAGGTAATCATCGGCAGCAGTTGTAGTAGTAGCTCTGAACTATTTCATATAGATTCGACTTTAGTCATGGCAAATATGTTGCTTTGTCCTCGCCATTGCAAAACTACAATTGCTCCGAAACTCTTCACCGTTTACAACAGAGAGAAAGAAAGAAACCGCCTGAAAATTAGTATACATCGGTAAGAAAAGTATGACTTTAATAAGTACATGATATATTGCAATATACTGCTAGCCACACACACACACACACATATATATATCTATATATAGTATATATATATATATATATATATAGTAATACTTATATAATATATAGTATTATGTGTGATTTCAAAATTTATCAAATACCCTTTATGAAACATCTTTTAGAAGTCTACCTTCTAAGGAATTCAAGCTACTCTCTCTCTGGTGAAATTGATATGATAAATTATATCAAACAATGCTCTCTGTCATTTTCTTCCTGGCAATTGATGTATCGAGTAACCTGTGTTGTATGTAAGAATGAGTCCTACGGCTTAACCTAAAGAAAACTATATTTCTATTGCTTTACCAACACTCGCTTGAAGTGCGAAGTGTAGGATTAACATGGCTTCTTTCGTCTCCTGTCATAAGTCTTATTCTTGATCTTCAATGTAAGTGAGTGCGTAAGATATAAAACGTTGGTCTTGTGGTTAGGTAAAGTGTAAAGTCACGAATCACATTACCAGGTATGCTGAACTTTTACTGACAAAGAATTTCGTATTGCTTGGGGTAGGTCATAGGACAATTATCTATGGAGTTAAACAGGCGTTTAACAATTCGGGGATGGGAGGTACAGGGGAAGAAACGTTATACAACGTCACTGAGGGACGTCATCACTTTTGCGAATGTGTGGGTGGCTAAGACTGGCTTTAGCCTCATTTTCTTAAGTAAAAAAGTTAATGAACCGTAATTGGCAATGCACAGTATTTCCCAAAATTAGGCCATTATATATGAAGCGCTCCCTGCTTTGATATCATGGATATCCATCAGTTATTTTAGGAGTTATTAAAAAAAAAAAAAAAAAAAAAAGAAAAAACAAAAAAAAAAAAAAAAAAAAAAAACCACTATTACACGGCCTCTGGAAACATTAGTAGGCATCTTGAAGTCCCTTCCGTACAAGCCTTTTGGCTAATCCCTGTCATGACTGGGGACTTAATATCAGTAATCCTGTTCGTACTCTTGCCTCGTTACTTAATATCTAGGGCCTCTGCGTCTACATTCGGGAGGGCATTCGTCAGTTATAGACAGAAGCAAGGAGTTGAAGTTGCACTCTAAAGTTTGATAGCATTTGAACCCTCTCACTCTATGTAAAATGTCTCTGATTCATGACTAATTATACTCTCATATATATATATATATATATATATATAATATATATATATATATACAATATATATTTATATATATATATAATGTGTATACATACGTATATAAATTTATATAATTACATATAGCACAAACACACACACACACATTATATATATATATATGATATATATATAGTATAGTATATATATATATATTATATATATATATAATAATAATAATAAAGAGCTCATTACAAACACATCAAGAAAACAAAAGTCCTACTGATTCCGCTACTCCATAGGACTTCACCCTAAGAAGGACGTTCGCCGAGACCCTGGAACTCCTGTGCGAGGAGTCAACTGCCCCGGAATAGCCCACACCTGGAACAACCGCTTCAACTACTTGGGTCTTTTTCTGGTTCCTTGTCGTTGTTATTCTTTTCATTTGCACGTGTAATTCGGTTATCCAATTGATTATTGATTTTAACGCCAGAGAGGTTAAATCACAGGTATGTTATTCATTTAAACTTTTTTTTATTTGTTATTCATTTAAATGTTATTAATTGTTTCCATTAAGGAATATATGGACATTCAATTCCGTATTATCTCTCAGTGTTCGATTTGTTCTTAACAACGTTAATATGTCCTAAGTGACGATAGTAATTTTATACAATGCGAATACAGTTTCTTTACATAATGGTACCTTACATTTCAATAATTCTAATAATATATATACTATATATATATATATATATATATATATATATATATATGTATATATATGTGTATATATATATTGTATATATACATATTTATAATTTATAAATATATTCATATATAATATATATATACTATATAATATATATATAATATATATATATCTTATATATATATTATATATATATATATTTATATATATACATACATATATACAGTATACATTAGAGAGAGAGAGAGAGAGAGAGAGAGAGAGAGATGAGAGAGAGAGAGAGAGAGAGAGAGGAGAGAGAGAGAGAGAGAGAGAGAGAGTTAATATTCAAAACTTTTCATAGACAACATCGAAGCTGTCTCACGAAGGTCTGCAACTGCCCTCCATTGCATTGTGCAACAGAGCCTACTTCTCCAGGAGGAAGCTCAAAGGTAAGGAAGGAAGGACAACACTGAAACTGGCACTCACCGTGCGGTACAATTTCTTATCTATCTATCTATCTATCAATATAACATTACATGTGTGCATATATATGTGTGCGTATATGAATATATTTGTATATATATATATATATATATATATATATATATATATATAATATATATATGTATATATACTATATATATATATATATGTATATATATATATATATATATATATATATATGTATATATATACTATATATATATATATATATATGCGTATGCATATACAGATTATATATATATATTATATATATATACATTAGTATATATCTGTATATATGTATATATATATATATATAGTATATATATATATATATACATACATACATTTCGCTTGCATATTTGCATTTGAATACGTGTACATAATACAAACATACTCATAGAAACTTCAAAATATGTACACTAATTAACACTATCATTATCATTCAGCTCTCAACGTAAGCAGCAGCCTCACCAATTACCTCTACGGGATCACTGGAACAATTAATTGCAGTCAACAATGAATTCCTTAAAACTGGAAGAAGCAGCAAGTACATGAGCGAAACGCACGAAGAGCTGATGGCTCTCCTGGCCGAAAAGAACTTGACCTTCAGGGAACTTGTAGATGCTGTCTCCTACGAGTTAGTGTCATTCGCGTGTTGTTAATGTTGTTACTGTTCTTAAAATAGTTCATTTCAATTGTTTTTTTTTACTTATCTTGTAGTTTAGCTATTCCCTTGTTTCCTTTCCTTACTTGCTTATTTTTCACTGTTGCAGCACTCGGGCTTATTGCATGCTGCTTTTTCCAGCTAGGGCTGTAGATTAGTTAGTAGTAATAATAATAATAATTGATATTTTGGGGAATTTCTTGCCGACTCTAAAAACAAGCAGTTGTTTTGAAGTTTAATTTAAGGAAAGTTGAGGATTTAATGCAGTCATATGACTCTTCATCATGTTTCGTTTATAAATAAGCAAGGAATTCATCAATGTTAATTTAATTTGTGGTTAGGTTAAATATAACTTGATGCTCGGGTTAATTTAGCATGTTGTTTTGTTAATTCAACCTGTGGCTTGATTATTTTACCTGTGTTAGGCTAATTCAACTTGTGGTTAGGTTAATTTAACATGTGGTTAGTCTAATTCAAACCATGGTTAGGTTAATTTAACATGTGGTTAGTCTAATTCAACCCGTGGTTAGGTTAATTTAACATGTGGTTAGTCTAATTCAAACCATGGTTATGTTAATTTAACATGTAGTTAGTTTAATTCAAACCGTGGTTAGGTTAATTTAACATGTGGTTAGTTTAATTCAAACCGTGGTTTAGGTTAATTTAACACACGGTTAGGTTAATTCAACGTCATGAGGTTCCTTAATTCAACATGTTTTGTTAATTCAACCTGTGGCTTGATTATTTTACCTGTGGTTAGGCTAATTCAACCCGTGGTTAGGTTAATTTAACATGTGGTTAGTCTGATTCAAACCGTGGTTAGGTTAATTTAACATACGGTTAGGTTAATTCAACGTCATGAGGTTCCTTAATTCAACATGATTTTTTGTTAATTCAACCTGTGGTTTGATTATTTTACCTGTGGTTAGGCTAATTCAACCCGTGGTTAAGTTAATTCAACACGTGGTTAGTCTAATCCAAACCGTGGTTAGGTTAATATAACATAGTTAGGTTAATTCAACGTTATTAGGTTCCTTAATTCAACATGAAGTTCTGTTAATTCAACCTGTCGTTTGATTATTTTACCGGTGGTTAGGCTAATTCAACCCATGGTTAGGTTAATTTAACATGCGGTTAATTGAACACACGGTTAGGTTAATTTAACGTGATTAGGCTAATTCAACCTGTGGTTAGGTTAATTCAACCTAAGGTTAAGTTAATTCAACCTGTGATTAAGTAAAAATTACCAAATTTCAACTTGGCTATCTTGACTAAAATTTAGGAAGATAAAATGTAATGTCATGTTAAGTGTAATGACTAACGAGAATTATCAATGAGGAATGTAAAAATGGAGTTACATAAACTGCAGTACACAAGGGCACCAGTAATCATAAAAAAATAAGTCCAAGGGGAAACTGTTGCAACACACGCAAAGTTCAAAGTTGGAGCAAATGTTTTTATGTTGACCCATTTGACATGAGTCTTTTTATTGTTTATATATGACATATCTGTTTTTGACGTTGTTAATAGTTTGTATAGGACATATCTGTTTTTGACGTTGTTAATAGTTTATATAGGACATATCTGTTTTTTGACGTTGTTAATAGTTTATATAGGACATATCTGTTTTTTGACGTTGTTAATAGTTTACATGGGACATATCTGTTTTTGACGTTGTTAATAGTTTATATGGGACATATCTGTTTTTTGACGTTGTTAATAGTTTATATAGGACATATCTGTTTTTGACGTTGTTAATAGGTTTAATATAGGACATATCTGTTTTTGACGTTGTTAATAGTTTATATAGGACATATCTGTTTTTGACGTTGTTAATAGTTTATATAGGACATATCTGTTTTTGACGTTGTTAATAGTTTATATAGGACATATCTGTTTTTGACGTTGTTTATAGTTTATGTAGGACATATCTGTTTTGACGCTGTTACTGTTTTTAGAATGATATATTGTTAATTTATTCTCATCATTTATTTATTTCCTTATTTCCTTTCCTCACTGGGCTATTTTTCCCTGTTGGAGCCCTTGGGCTTATAGCATCTTGCTTTTCAAACTAGGGCTGTAGCTTGGCTAATAATAATAATAATAATAATAATAATAATAATAATAATAATAATAACTCAGTTACGAAATGACTAATTCAATCTATTTCCTATAAGAATTTAAACAGCACGTCTACCTACGAATATCTTGGAACATGACACTGGCGCTTGTAATTAATTACTCATTATATAAGATAGGCGATCAGATTTAACATGAAAAATAATTTTTTAAAAAATCAAAGGAAATTTAACCAAAAAAAAAAAGAAACAAAATGCTTATTAAGAAGCTTAATTTTTCCTCAGACTTTGATTTACCAAATGTTTACATGAATTCAGTATAAATGTGTCTAGTTTTAGTTCCAGTTTCATCAAAATAGAGACTCACCAGAACGTCAGCGGGCAAGCACACCCCCCCCCCCCAACTGTGGTGCCCAAACACAGCAGTGGCCTCCCCAGTAAACAGCTTAAACTCACAGTCCCGGGCTGAGATCGATCTGCTGCCATGCGAATGCTAGGCGAAAATGTTACCACTGTACTAGCCAGGAGGCTTGTACTTGAAGGATAATACATAATTCCTTTATGGCCCTCCCAGGTAAAAAGCTTAAACTTACACTTCCGGGCTGGAATCGATCTGCTGCCATTCGAATGCTAGACGGACACATTAACAGTGTACTATTATTATTATTATTATTTGCTAAGCTACAACCCTAGTTGGAAAAGCAGGAGGATTGTCCTTGAAGAATAATATAGAATCCCTTTATCATTTCAGAAAAGCAGGAGGCTTGTACTTGAAGAATAATATAGAATCCCTTTAACATTTCAGTTGTGAGGACATGCTGCTCATATAATCCCTTTATCATTTCAGATGTGAGGACATGCTGCTCATATAATCCCTTTATCATTTCAGTTGTGAGGACATGCTGCTCATATAATCCCTTTATCATTTCAATTGTGAGGACATGCTGCTCATATAATCCCTTTATCATTTCAGTTGTGAGGACATGCTGCTCATATAATCCCTTTATCATTTCAGTTGTGAGGACATGCTGCTCATGTGTACCGTAGCCAACATAAGGATGAGTGCCGAGAAGTGTTGCAGCAGCATGCCTTCAATCGCGACTTTCGCAGCGAAATGTTACATCTTCTACACCAACGGGACAAACATGCAGGCGTTGGAAGGGGAGTACCTCGGGGTCTCCCTCTACCTCAAGGTCAACTCTGACGACTATCCAGGTGCTGACAGTGTGGGGGGTTGTATATGTGACAATCGCAATCAAACCGTTGTTCTCTAGTCTTGGGTAGTGCCATAGCCTCTGTGCCATAGTCTTCTAATGTCTTGAGTTAGGAGTTCTCTTGCTTGAGGGGACATTCGGGCACACTATTCCATCTTATTTCTCTTCCTCTTGTATTTTTTAAGTTTTTATAATTTACATCTGGAAGATCTAATTTAGTCGTGGGTAGTGCCATAGCCTCTGTGCCATAGTCTTCAAATGTCTTAAGAGTTCTCTTGCTTGAGGGGACATTCGGGCACACTATTCCATCTTATTTCTCTTCCTCTTGTAGTTTTTAAGTTTTTATTATTTACATCTGGAAGATCTAATTTAATGTTGTTACTCTTCTTAATATAATTTATTTTTATTTTCACTACTTCTCTTGTAGTTTATCTATTTCCTTGTTTCCTTTCCTCACTGGGCTATTTTTTCCCTGATGAAGCTCTTGGGTTTATAGCATCCTGCTCTTCCAACTAGGGTTGTAGCTTAGCTTATTATTATAATAATAATAATAATAATAATAATAATAATAATAATAATAATAATAATATATAAAGAAATCAATCAATCACTTGACTCTAGATCGAAAATCCCGGCCTAATTAACTGTGTACTTCAAGATATGACATTAAAAGATATGAAGTAATTGCAAGGAACTTGCTACCAGATGTTGATTACCAAAACGATATACCTTATCAAGAAGTGGATGCATAATGATTGCGATTTACAACAATACCAAAGATGGATTTGAGTAACGACATTTTTGCAGCTTTTTTAGTAAACTCGATTTTCAGAAGGGATGAAGTGTGAGACTTATTTCTTAAGTTGGTTTAATCTTCAATCTAAAACAGTCGATTAGCACTGCCGTCTGGTCTCAGAACTAGATCCCGTGATGACATAAGGTTAGGTTATATAAAAAAAAAAAAAAAAACAGCAATAAAAAAAATCCATTGCCAGCAACATGCTATAACTAGTAGAACGCAGGACCTCCGCCACGCTACGGGCCGACCAAGGGAAAGGACTGCCAACAAGAAGAGTTGGCTGTAATACACTACGTAATACACTCCGCCACGGGAGCTTATTTCTCAACCTTGACCTTGACCTTTGACTTAAGACTTTTCAAATTGAATCACCTCCACGTCTCAACATAACAATTAATCCCTAAAAGTTTCACTACTTTATGAGTAAAATTGTGGCCAAGAATTTGTTCATAGATGGACAAAGGGGGGGGGGGGGGGCATAACTTCCTCCCAAACTCGTACGACAACATGAGAACGCTCTTGTACGAGCTCGTATACTTATGTTCCCATATTATTTATGAATGCAAGCATATATACATATGAGCCTTTGCTGCTTGTCTGTTTATCAGAATGCTAATTCAGTGCAAAACATGTTT
>NC_090755.1:53827567-53835067 GCF_036898095.1 Palaemon carinicauda | reverse complement strand
TATATATATATATATATATATATATATATATATATATATATATATACTGTATATATATATATATATATATATATATATTATATATATATATATATATAAATATATATATATACACATATATATTTATATATATATATATAGATATATATATATATATATCGATTAGGATATTAAAATTATAACCGTATGGTGGTATTTGCGGTTAATGGTAAAGTACTCTTAAAATAGCTTCCCATATACATAGGTATTCACACACAAACACGGGGTTAAACGTAACCTCCTTCCAACTTCGTTGGCGAAGGTAATAATAATTTCTGAAGGATCGAATGCCATAGTTTCACACGAACTGACTACCTCTAAGAGAAAAAAAAGCAAGACATTAACAAAACATTTCCTACAGAAGAAAAAAAATGTCGGGATCCCTGCATCCGCTACGACTACACCCACGCTACGAGTCACACCGCCCATCCAGCAGGCAGTGTACAAAAACCTGCACTCGAGTTTTAACTTGACGAATACGTAAGTGATATTTATCTTTGGCACCGTCGTTCAATTAGTTCATTATGCATGTTGCATAAGATTTTTCATAACTCTGACCATCCTTTACATTCAGATCTCCCGGGACAATTCTATCATGTTCGTAATACTAGGCTGGCAGTTAATTCTAATAGCCAGGCCTTCTCCATCATGAGGCTCAATACTACACAGTATTCTAGAAGTTTTATTCCAGCTGTTACCAAGTTGTGGAATGATCTTCTTAATCGAGTAGTTGATTCAGAGCAAATGTTTTTATGTTGACCAGGCTGACATGAGTCTTTTTATAGTTTATATGTGACATATCTGGTTTTGACGTTGTTAATAGTTTATACTGGACGTATCTGTTTTGACGCTGTTACCTTTTTTAGAATGATATATTGTTAATTTATTCTCATCATTTATATATTTCTTTATTTCCTTTCCTCACTGTGCTATGTTTCCCTGTTGGGGCCCTTGGGCTTATAGCAGCTTGCTTTTCCAACTAGGGTTGTAGCTTGGCTAGTAATAATAATAATATATTTATCCCTTCCCCAACTGTACTCCTGTAACTGGAGTAGGTTTCTTCGTAAAACGAAATTAGATATCTGATCATATCTCTTAATGAAGCCAAATATGGAAAGTTCAGGCTATTTGTCAATAAAGTTCTCGACAAATCTTACAAGTTCAATCTTTGTACTATATATAACGTATAATCTAACATTGCCTTTAATAATAGCATATTGTTGTTAGCGTTTCTAAAATAATAACTCTTATTATTATTATTATTATTATTATTATTATTATTATTATTATTATTATTAATTATTAATTGTTAATTGTTAATTATTATTAATTATTAATATTTATTATTATTATTATTATTATTACTATTATTATTATTACCACTATCACTATTATTATTATTATTATTATTATTACTATCAATATTATTATTATTATCATTATTATTATCATTACTATTACTATTATTATCACTATTATTATTATTATTATTATTAATATTATTATTATTATTATTATTATTATTATTATCTCTAATCACTATTAATATTATTATTATTATTATTATTATTATCATTATTATTATTATTAGGGAATGAACTGGCCGCAGTGACGATCTTCTACCCAACCATGAGATTCACGGACGTCACTGTGTGGAGGGAAGGGTTCTCTGATCTCGTCAGTGAGTATATTGAGAGAGAGAGAGAGAGAGAGAGAGGAGAGAGAGGAGAGGAGAGAGAGAGAGAGAGAGAGAGAGGAGAGAGAGAGAGAGAGAGAGAGAATGTCTTTAAAGCATTCAAATAAAGTAATTGTTAAAGTAATATGGGGAGAGAGAGAGAGAGAGAGAGAGAGAGAGAGAGAGAGAGAGAGAGAGAGAGAGAGAGAGAGAGAGAGAGAATGTCTTTAAAGCATTCAATAAAGTAATTGTTAAAGTAATATGGGGAGAGAGAGAGAGAGAGAGAGAGAGAGAGAGAGAGAGAGAGGAGAGAGAGAGAGAGAGAAAGAGAGAGAGAGAGAAATATCTTTAAATCATTCAATAAAATTGTTAAAGTAATATGGAGAGAGAGAGAGAGAGAGAGAGAGAGAGAGAGAGAGAGAGAGAGAGAGAGAGAGAGAGAATGTATTCCATGAGACTACGTGTAGCCTACTATGTAATATACCCATTTATCTAACTATGCTTGCAGTCATGAGACAGATACACAGACAGGCAGACCTACTTACTAGAAAACGTTTTTTTTTTTTTTCGCCATATTCACAAGAACACTTAATTTAGGTTACGTCTGACGAGAACAACTTATTTTGCAAAAAAAAAATAAAAAAAAAAATTGGCGCATTGTTATCACCAAGTTATAAATTAATGTTCAACCTCAATTTCTGAGACATATTTCGACACGCATACCTCTATTCATCTTAAAACTACAAACTAGAGTTTATTTTACACAGATAAGCCTTACCCAAATTTCTATTCAACTTAAACTCGTGTTTCAAGTCAAATCTAAGTCTTCCCATCAGGGGCATAACAGAAAAGTCGCTTTCCATCGTATTCAATTCGTCGCCCTGTCAAGATCTTTCGTCAACTTTAATCAACTTTCCATTATTTAGTGAATTTGCTTTAGAGATAATCTTTTTATTTCTTGAGCAAGTTGTGATCTCTCTCTCTCTCTCTCTCTCTCTCTCTCTCTCTCTCTCCTCTCTCTCTCTCTCTCTATATATATATATATATATATATATAATATATATATATATACATATATAAATCTCAAATTTTGATGTACAATTTTGGATAAATCCTAGCACTTTCAATTTAAGAAATTATCCAAGTCAAAACGCAGCGAAGTCGATTGTTATATAAGAAGCGTCAACTCGGTAAACAAAATGCGCACTAATTTGCCTATAAACGATCCTTATCAGCAAGAAATGCGTCAGCCTTTTCTAATAAGAAAATAACCCTTTTGCAAAGAAAATCCAAAGTTCAAAGATTAGATTATAACGCCATGTTAAGATTCATCATGTTTCATCATCTGTGTATTATCTTCACACACAATATTGGTTTTATTGTGGTTATAAAGTGGTTTGATGTGAATTATTAAGTATTTTCAAGCAAATGGAAGTCATAGAATCTTTCTAACAATTTAAAGTTTTTCAGAAATAGTATTTAAACAAATAATCTAGAGATCTTTTTCAATTTTCTTTAAATAGGTGAGATTGGTGGCATCACCGGGCTACTACTGGGTGTCTCCATCGTCACAATGATTGAGGTGATTGTTGCTTGGGTACTTTGCTTCAACATAATGATCAGAAACATTAGGGCAAAGTTTTTCCAAAGAGTCCGTCCGAATGACTACCCAGGGGAGGCAAAAACCTACCGAGAGAATACGATCATAGGAGTGAGCAAGTTTAGCTTTAGCGTCCAGGAATCGCCTGAAAATGGCGACAATAGGGTACAGCTCCGCGACAACTTTCTAGGAGCCGAAAAGGACTAGCAGAGAAGACAAAAATCAAGGAGGATGCGAGTGGAGATTAAAATCTACTGATGTACTAAAATGAAACATCATCATCATCAGCCAGTGAAAGTCCAACGCAGGACAAAGGCCACAGACATGTCCCTCCACTCGCGTCTGTTTGTGGTCTTTCTATGCTAGTCTACACCGGCAAATTTTCTCACCTCATCAATCTATCGTCTTCTCTTCCTTCCCCTGCTTCTTTTGTATCTCTGGGGTCCCATTCTATTAAAAATCAAATGATGTACTAAAATGAAACATCATCATCATCAGCCACTGATAGTCCACTGCAGGACAAAGGCTACAGATATGTCCCACCACTCGCGTCTGTTTGGGGTCTTTCTATGCTATTCTACACCTGCAAATTTTCTTACCTCATCCATCTATCGTCTTCTCTTCCTTTTCCTGCTTCTTTTGCATCGCTGGGGTCCCATTCTATCATCTTTAATGTCCATCTATTATCTGCTATTCCCATTATATCTCCTACCCACGTCACTTCTATTTTTCTTACATGCTGTTGGACTATCATCTCATTTAGTTTGCAGAAAGACTAAAAGCGAGGAGGATGCAAGTGATGTACGAAATCATCATCATCATCAGCCAGTAGATAGTCCATTGCAGGACAAATGCCACAGACATGTCCCTCCACTTGCGTCTGTTTGTGGTCTTTCTATGCTAGTCTACACCTGCAAATTTTCTTGGCTCGTCAATCCATCGTCTTCTCTTCATTCGTCCGCTTCATTTGCATTTCTATGGACTCACTCTGTTATTCTTAATGTCCATCTATTAATTATCTGTCATTCTCATTATATGTCCATTTTCCATTTATTTTTCTTACATGTTGTTAGAATATCCTCTCCTTCAGTTTGCTCTCGTATCCATGTTGCTATTATTCTGTCTCTTAGTGTTATTCACATCATTATCCATTCCATAATGATGATGATTAATTTCCTGATTATTCTAATAAAAAGCTCTACTTTGCCCTCAAAAAACTTTATCGAATAAAACTAAAGAATAATAATTTACCGATTAAAAATTTAAAAACCGAAATGATCTGCCGTATTCTCTGAAGGAAAACAGTCTTGTTCATCAATCAAAACTACAAACACTATACCAAGAACTCTTTGCATGAGGATATCACCGATTCGAATACCCTACTTGTTTTGGGCTGACACATAACTTAACCCCACAACTACAACCTCCTAATTACAATCTCCCCTCAAAATCATAACCCTCTATCTTTCCAGTCCTTTATCTGAAACAACTGGAGGGATTATTCTATCAACATTTAACAATTACTTGGGTTGTGGTGGACGATGTGATACCGTCCCTGACAGGTGAACGCCAGATTAAGGTTCGAGTCCCCCTCAATCTAGTCATTTTTTTTTCTTTTCTTTTAGTCGCTGCAACCTCACCATCCTTGTGAGCTAATGAGGCGGGGTTTGGGGGAGCCTAAAGGTCTATCTGCTGAGTCATCAGCACCCACTGCCTGGTCCTCCTTGGTCCAAGCTTTAGTTGGAGAGGGGACTTCGGCGCTGATCATTTGTATATATAGTCAGTCTCTAGGGCAATGTCACTGTCCCTTGCCTCTGCCATTCATGAGCGGAATTTAAACCTTTCAATCATAATTTAACAACATCCCGAACACCCTCCCTACTTGTTTTCCTAATCTGAGCGAACGTCTTCTGCTAGATGTTACAACTGCCCCTGGACTTGGATGTAATGATTTTAACAGTTATGAAACCAGCAGTCGAACAAAGAATATGTTTGGTATAAAAATAGGAATCTAATATAAGAAGCACTGGCAATTTGGCGAGAGAACAAACGCATATATATATATATATATATATATATATATATATATATATATATATATATATATATATATATATATATATATATATGGCAAAGGGAAAGTAACAACTGTGAACAACTTTGTTATATCAGGTAAAATATGTCTGCAAATAATTAAGTAAAAGTACAAATTGTAAGAAATCAGAGATAAGCATTACAGTACAAGTATATATATGTACATATAATATAATATATATATATATATATATATATATATGTAAATATATGTATATATATATATATATATATATATATATATATATATATATATATATATATATATATATTATATATATATATAAACATATATATGGGTATATGTATACATAAATGTAGATATAAACAAATATGTATATATACATATGTAGATGTATTTATTCATATATATACACATGTATACATTTATAATACATGTAAATATACATACATACTATATATATACATATATATACATATACATATAAATATATATATATATATATATATATATATATATATATATATATATATAGGCCTACTTTTATAACCATAAATGCACATTTATCTATATTCAAATATACAGGCATACATTTATATATATATATATATATATATATATATATATATATATATATATATATATATATATATAACTCAACGCAACCAATTATATCCTAAGAAACTACTCCAGGTTTCGTAGTAAAAGCTGTAACCTATTTGTAACCTATACTGGCATAAGAATAAATTCTCAAAAATGTATATTATAATACAAGCTTAACTTTAAAAAGATAATAATACGTGTTTAGAATGACCTACTATTGTGTCAATAACCTTCTTTCTTCAAGAGGCGAGTAAAATCACGAAGGCGTAAATGTTTTTAAAACTTGCATACTATTTTTCTCTTATCATATTGTCTTATACAGGCTAGTAAGAGCTCTTAAAATTATGGTTGGCTTAGACAATGTCAAGGCTAAATCTTTACCAATAAAATAAAAACAGAAATGGCAGCGACCCTAAATAAAATCATATGAAATATATATAGGTCGATCACATATAAAAATCAATCTGAAAAAAAAATATTAATTTAAAGAAAAATAATATAAAAATCCCTCCGCAAAAAAAAAAAAAAAATATTCATTAAAAGAAAAACTTACAATATACATAAGTCGTCATTATGACAAATCCCCCAAAACAAACTTTATCCGCGGGTGCGTAAAGAACGCTTTGGACGCAACCTAAATAAAACGTCTTAAATATACGTCAAACTTATACAAAATGAATCTGCAATGAAATTTTTCAAGAGGAAAAACCTACAACATAGAGAAGGCGTCATAATGACAAATCCCCCAAAACAAACTTTATCCGCGAGAGCGTAGAGAACGCAACGTCCGCATCCTAAAGTCTCCCAATCACAATCATTCTTGTGGATTGTTATTCGATCCTGACAGCAATGTTTTCAGGTGTTATTTGCCCCGTTATGTACAACGAATAACTCTGGCCCGGCTGTGCGACATCAGGTGTCCGGGCGGCTTCGTAATGCCTCTCAATGTGACACTGCCAGTGATATGGACACGTATCGGACGGTTGGCATCGTTCGACGTGCCACGGTTTGGCCCGTTTAGCGACAACAAACCTTACGACCGACAGAATTGAGTCACGGAGCTGTTGCAAGCCGAAATAAGAATTGCTTCTTTTTTCGGTCTGGTTTGTTCTTGATATATCTTGCGGTTATTCACGGGAACGAAATTACAAAATAATAATGTTAGTTCCGTTAACTCCTGTATTAAGGAAATGGGTCAATTTACGATGATCACAACTAAACTTTGATGCAACTTGCTTCAAGTATTCGAGCTCGAAATTGATCATAAACTAACTCTATCCCGATAAAAACATCACCTTTTTGAGAGAGAGAGAGAGAGAGAGAGAGAGAGAGAGAGAGAGAGAGAGAGAGAGAGAGAGAGAGAGAGAGAGAGAGAGAGAGAGAACTTTAATAAAAATGGAAGCTCTAAATAAGAATTCTATTTTAAATAAAGGGGATTAATTCGATGTATATATATATATATATATATATATATATATATATATATATATATATATATATATATATATATATATATATATTGGTTTT
>NC_090755.1:53777567-53820067 GCF_036898095.1 Palaemon carinicauda | reverse complement strand
GCTGGAATTCTAGGCTAGGACATTCCCAATACCACCTCGTCAGGGTATGGGGGACGCGACAGTATTAACTTAATACTAGGAACACAAGGAAGCATGGTTTACCTGCAGAGGTTTGAGGTCAGCTATGCAGAGAACCCAGGATGCTGCTTTCCCCAAGAGAGGGGAGGATTGCACGTGATGACGAACTGCAGCTGTCCTTTAAGATAACCCCTCCGACTCCTTACTGGGCATAGTAGGAGAAGGTCTGGGTCATCTGTTACAGAACGGGGACTCAAAATCCTGAAGGAGTCGAACCGACGGTCCGGGACTCCAAGATTTTGAGTCTAGTAACCAACTCAGGGACGAACCTGAACGTTACCTCCACCTATCCTCTAGAATGGGCGACGTTGTACGAGAGACCATGAAGTTCGCTGACACGCTTGGCCGAGGCCAGAGCGAGCAGGAGCACCGTCTTCCAAGACAGGTGATGATCAAGGAGATCTCTTAAGAGCCCTAAGAGCCCAAACCATATTCCATGGAGGAGGTCTCACTTCCGACTGGGGGCAGGTAAGTTCGTAGTTTCGTATGAGCGAAGAAAGATCCAGCGAGGAGGAAATGTCTATTCCTTTCAGCCTGTAGGCCAGGCTTAAGGCTGAGCGATAGGCTTCCACCACTGAGAGCGAAAGGCGCATTTCCTCCCGCCGATATACAATAACTCCGCTACTGCTGGAATAGTGGCATCAAGGGGAGAGGTACCTCTCCCACGACACCAACCACATAAGACTCTTCACTTCGCCTGGTAGACCCCTGAGGATGACTTTCGCAGGTGTCGAGACATCCGCTCCGCAACTTGTTGCGGAACGCCTCTCTCTGTGAGGAGATGCTGGATGGTCTCCAAGCGTGAAGCCGAAGCGATGCTACGGCTTGTGGTAGATGTTGCAGTGTGGTTATTTGAGTAGCTCGTGTCGTGGGGGAAGCTCTCTCAGGAGTTCCGTCAGGAGATGCAGAAGTTCCGGGAACCACTCTGCATGATGCCGCAGCGGAGCTATCAGAGTCATCGACAGGTTGACCGATAGTCTGGTCTTGTTGAGCCCCCTTCTCAACAGACAGAACGGTAGGAAGACGTAGACGTCGATGTTGTCCCACCGTGTAGGAACGCATCTTGCCAGAGTGCCTTGGGGTCTGGGACCGGGAGTAGTACAGCGGCAGCTTGAAATTCAAGGCTGTCGCAAACAGGTCCACAAGGTCAGGACTTGTTGGTTACCAGGGGGGGGGGGGCCGAAGACCACTCGGAGCTCTCTATCTGTGAGGCCCTGCTCAGACTGTCGGAGAGCACATTCCTTTGTCCGGAATGAAGCGAGCTGATAGGGTATTGAGTGGACTTCGGTTCATCTCAGTATCTCTATTGCAAGATGAGAAAGTTGTTATGAAAAGGTACCACACTGCTTGTTGAAAAAAAACCACTACCGTGGAGTTGTCGTTCACGGAGGGACTCGCCAGGGTCTGTTGGAAGTGTTGAAGGGCCAGAATACGGCCTTCATTCCTAGCAGATTGATGTGGAGGTAACCTTCTGGTTCTGATCATAGGCCTGATTCAGAACGTGCCCCCCCCCCCTCCTTGTTTTGACGAGTCCGAGCACAGCATCAAATGCGAGGGAAGGACGAGAAGATCCATTCCCTTGCAAAGGTTTCCGTAGGTCAACTACCACTGCAGGTCCATTCGTTCCGCAGGTCCCAAAGGGACCAGAATGTCCGGGGAATCGTTGTCTTGATTCCACCGGGACTTGGGCCGCCGAAGCAGGGATCTCATCCTGAGGCGGCCGTTGGAACTAGCCTGGCCAAGGAGGAAAGGTGACCTAGGAGGCGTAACCAAGATTGGGCTGGAAGCTCTCCTCGTCTGAGGAAAGGTTCTGCGACTCTCCTCAGCCTTGCTATCCTGTCATCTGATGGGAAGGCTTGGAGATTGGAGTCTAATATCATGCCTAGATATCCCAGTTGTTGAGATGAAAGCAGAGAAGACTTCTCGAGAATTACCATGATGCCTAGATCTTGGCAAAGTCCCAGAAGCTTGTCTCGGTGTCGAAGAAGGGTCGATTCCGAGACTGCCTGGGTTAGCCAGTCATCCAGAAAGCGAAGGAGACGGATGCCACTCCTGTGTGGCCATGAAGATAACAGGGTGAACATTCTGGTGGACACCTGCGGTGCTGTGGAGAGATCGAAACACAGCACCTTGAACTGGTATATCTTGTTGTCTAGGCTGAATTTCAAGTACTTCCTGGAAGACGGATGGATTGGGATCTGGAAGTACCCGTCCTTCAGATCCAGTGTGCACATGAAGTCTTGTGGTCTCACTACAAGCCTGATTGACTGCTGTTCCACGCTGAACGAAGTTTGTTCTACAAACCTGTTCAGGGCTGAGAGGTCGAGACAGGTCTCCAGCCTTCAGACGCTTTCTTACAAGAAAGTCGGCTGAAGAAGCCAGGGGGGGGAGGAGCCGTCGATGACCTTTTGGAGAGCATCCTTCTAGAGCATGGTCTCGATTTCTGCCCGAAGGGCTATCCCCTTTGCCGATCCCATGGCATAGGAGCTCAGCAACACTGTATTCCCTGTCAGTGGAGGTAGAGATGTAAGAACGGGACGCGATATCCTTGGCTGATCACGGAGATCGTGCAGGAATCGGCCCCGAATTGCTGCCACCTGAGCGCGCAACCTTAGGCATCCCCCCACTGGGGACCATGCAGGGGGGTTGCCAATCCTAGCATTTGGGGCCTCAGCTGCTCCCTCAGGATTATTGCCTCCCCAGGAGGACTTCCCGCCCTTCTCGTCTCTGACAGGAGGGGGCTGCTGTTTAGACACCTTGTCTTAGCTGCCGGGGCCGGTTCAGATATCCTAGGCTGACGAGGCTATTGTTGTTGAGGCGCTGGAGGCTTGTAGAGTCTGGATGTAAGCGCCTTTGGAGGAGCGAATCGTGATTTGACTTTCTCCACCTCTCTGACATTCTCCACCTCTCAGCTGTCCGTTCCCAGTCGTTGGGCTCAAAACAAGGTCTTTCCAAGGGTGGAAGAGTGTCTGAGCTTGCCGACATCCATGGTTGGGACTTCCGAGAGGAACCTCTCGGTCACTGGATCTCAATGCTTCAACATCGAGTTTGCCCACAAGTTTGAAACTTGGTGAGCTGGGAAACGATGGTGCTCGTGCCCGAGAGGAGGAAAGTTTCCATGACCTTCCTGGAGCTCTCCTTGGACAAATTCTCGGATCGCAACAGGATGCCCAGAGATCCAAGCCCGACGACCAGCCACGAAGTGGCCCGCATGGCACACGGAATGGTGGAGAGGAAGGGCTAAACCAGGTTCCCCCATGATCTCGAAGTACCTCCTCTGCTGACGGCTGACAGACGCAGTGTTAGCGACTCCCGCTGGGGGGAAGGGAATCGAACGATCCTGAGGAGTAGAGATGATGGGGCCTGCCTGAAAAGAAGAAGAATGTTGCCCAAACCTCTCTGAATATTCTTCCTGCTCTTGCACGTGCCATGCTCTTCGTTTACGGTGAAGATCGTGATCTGGAAGTACGCGCTCCAGAAGACTCGCCAGGTTGCCCGTGTTGCGAAAACCGACGGGAATCGCGGTCGAAATCGCCCTGGCGCTCGCGCGATGGTAAATCGTTGGTTCGTGCGCGGGCGAACGTGGGTGCGCCAGCGCGCGCAGGTAAGGGCGAGCGCGGTTGTAAGGGTGAGCGCTGGCGGTCGGGAGACCGAGGGCGCGTAGGCGAGCGATGGCGCGTTGGCGACCAATGGCGCGTTTTTGCGAGCGATGGCTTGTTGGCGGGAATCGCGCTGGCGCTTGCGCTATGGAAAAGCGTTGGTTCGCGCGCGGGCGAACATGTGGGTGCACGGTCGTAAGGGCAAGCGCAGGCGGCCGGGAGACCGATGGCACGCTGACGAGCGATGGCGCGTCTTGGCGAGCGATGGCTCGTAGGCGGGCGAAGGCGCGTTGGCAAGCGATGGCGCGTTGGCGAGTGGTGGCGCGTTGGAGAGTGGTGGCGCGTTGGAGAGTGGTGGCGCGTAGCGACCGATCGCGTGCACAAGAGAGTTAACGCGTGGGCGCGTAAGAAACCTACGACGATTGAAGCGTTGGCGCGTTGAAAACGCTTGCGCGCAGACGAAGAATCGCGCGGGCGCGTAGGAGATCGCTGGCGCGTAAGGAGAGCCAAGGGGTGCCAGTGAGCTTAGGTGTCTCCTGGGCGGCGCGGTGTGAAGTGGAAGCGTGCTGGCACGTCGGCGCGCTGGAACTGGAACCGCGCGTGGGCGCGCTTGGCGTGAAACTGCAGAAGGGCGCTGCGAGTCCAGAAGAACCTGTGAGCGCCTGTGCGCTAGCGTAGGAACATCTTGAACTGCACGCGACGAGGCAGGAACCAGGAGATCGCAGGCGCGTAGTTGCGTGGCCAGAAGATATGCGCGACCAGACGATATCAGCGAGGGTGCAGAACCAGAGAGATCGTCGGCGAGGAGGCGAAGGAATAAATTCCTTGCCTGCGCCCAGATCCGAAGATCGTGGGCGAACGTTGGCACGTATAGCGCACATCAGGAAAGGGGGCGCAGATGCGCGCTGGCGAACAGGTGAGCGTGGAGTTCAGTGAAGAAATAATCTCCCTGCTTGCGCCCAGATCTGGAGATCGTGGGCACGTGGGCGAACGTTGGCGCGCATTGCGCACATCAGAAAAGGGCGAGCAGATGTGCGCTGGCGAGCAGGCGATCGTGGGCGTTCAGGAGACCGAGGTGCACAAGGCGCGTAGCTGCACAGAAGGTCTCAGAAGAGGTTGTTGATTCAGCAGAAGTCTGGTCCACAGCAGGAGAGCATTTGTGAACTACTCGCGCAGGAGAACTGCGTCCAGGAACGGGGAAGGAAGACAAGAAGATCTGGCAGGTGTCGGAGATCGCGAACGATATGCCGACAGGACTAGCGAAGCAGCTGCAACGGTCTGTTCTTGTCGAGGAGGATCCTCTGCGGCTGAAGATGAAGACGACCACAGACAGGAGCACCATCATCAGTCCTCCGAAGAGGAGTCTCTGTTAGTGAACTCCCCCGAGGGGGAGAGACACTCGAAGGACAGACCGATGGACTCAGCTGCCCCCTCGAAGGATGTTCGGAGGGGGGAACTGAGCCTTCAGCAACATCAGCAACAACAGCAGGGGAGTCCACCGAAGAGGAGTCTCTATGAGTGTCCTCTCTCGCGAACGAGAGAGGTGAACACTTTGTAGAAGAGACAAGAAGAACTGATGAAGGCAGCCCTTAGGGCCGTTGCATCAGCAAGCTGACCATAAAGGGCAAACCTCCGAAGAGGAGCTCCTGCAGCTGTTCAGCCCCTTGAGCGTAGCTGCAAGTGCGACCGCTCAGCACCAAGAGCATAATCGCACGAATTCCATGGTCCGGCTTTGCAACCGCTCAGCCCCTTGAGCATGGTTACAAAAGCGGTCGTTCAGCACCAAGAGCATAACCGACCGAGGACCAGGAAAAAACCAACCAGGAATTATTTAAGCTAAGAGAAGTTGCCCCCCCTGAAGGGGAAAAAACTCATACCTGGGAAGGGAACCTCCCTCGGAAGGGAAGTTACCCACCCATGGAGGCGAACCTCCTGAGCATTCTAAATGAACTAAGGAGCTGACAGTTGTCACGGGAGAACTTCTAGGAGAAGGGAACACGCCCATGACGAAGTCGTAGAGGAGGCGGCAACAGCAGACTCCCCAGGCCCCAACAGGACAGCTCTGCTTCGTTGGCACATTAGGCAAACGAAAAACTAGATAGTTAACTGAGGAAATAAAATAATTAGTTAACATTTATTCCCCCGGGGGAACTCCGAAGAGGAACCCCTGAAGGAAAAGAACATAAGAATTACGCACCAGGAATGCGCCCTCCTCCCCCACTGACACTCACGGGAAGGGGGGGAAGGCGGAGAACTGTAACAAAACAGAATTATAACAATTATAACTATGTAATTCATCTAAGAATGTTCACTAATAGTAAAAACGAATAAACCCCAATGGGAAGTGTTCTACACAGAAGCTGAAAAGTTAACAAATACAATTAGATTTGATTAAAAATAATTTGAGACAAAATAAACGGAGTAGCAACTCAACCCGTAACGGGAAGGAAGCTACCGTAATATGTAGTAGTAATAAAAGGGTGAACGACCTCAAGGAGAGAGAGAGAGAGAGAGAGAGACCGTAGTCAAACTAAACACCCATGTTCCCCACGCTGATAGACCAAGTTCCCCGTAGGGAAGGAGGAACAGCGGAGAAACCGATTAATAAATAAAGTCCAGCGATGACGATTCTCCACGGCGCCCGCCAAAGGGCCAAAGGGAGACCGAAGGACCAGGGAGAGATCGCGACCCATGAAATGTCACCGTGGGGGTCTGGGACCACACGGAGATGTTGTCGAACAAATGAGTGGACTTCCTACACACACACACACAGCACTAATACTGAAAATGATATTTTCATAATAAAATAAATTTTTGAACATACTTACCTGCTGGTTATATAAGAATGGCTAGCGTTCCTGACGCCTCAGTAGAACTAATTCAAAACTCGCGGCTAACGCAGGTATGTCAGGTGTACACTAGTGCCCTGGTGGACTACAGGTAGAACTACCCTCACTTCATCAGATTTTTCTTGCCTCTAAGTCTCTAGAGGGGAGGAGGGTGGGAGTATAACTTATATAACCAGCGGGTAAGTACTGTATGTTCAAAAATTTATTTTATTATGAAAATATAATTTCTGGGCTCGAACCTGTGCCGCCCAGTGAATAAGCTCCATTTAGCACTTATTCTTAGGTAATTCACTGCTAAATATACCAGAGAAAAAATGTAAAGGAGTGCTAGGTTAACTAGCTCGCTCACCTATTGGTGTCGGTATAAAATTGGGCGTATAATCCAGAGGTCCCGCACTATTTAGATTTATCCACGACAAATACCCCGATAGAGGAGAGCCGTTCAACCTCACTCGGCACCACCAACTCTGCATCCGCTCGGAACCCAACTCCTTTTAGCACGACTAGTGTAGTAACCCGCATTTTTGTTGTGCTCTCGTTTTTGGATTATTTTCCATTGGATTATGGCTTCTTCGTCGGTTTCCCAGGAGACACCGTCTAAGTTAAGTACCAAGCTTGGTTTTACTGTGTTTTGAGCAACCTAGATCGTTTAATATTTATATTATAGGAGTTTATTCTCTTCGTTCATATCGATCTTGCTTGATTTCACTACAGTTGGTACTCCTGTTTTTGAGAGCTTTTAAGTTTCACTCGCGGTTTTAATATGTGTATTATTTTTATTATTAAATATTATTTGTTATTGTGAATATTCATTATTTAGCGTTTAGAATCCTCGTGGTTCAATTTTAGGGCCGATATCATTTACGTATCGTTATGGCTGCCGACCTTCGTTGCTAGGCGGCAATGTTATTTTTAGCCATCAGGTGTGTCTTTTGTGATTTAATTATTATGTTGCATGCCTTGCCCAAAATTTCTATGTGTTTATTCATATAATTTTTAACGCTATTATTATTATAATGAATATTTGTGCCATTACTCCGTTTGATCTGTCTGGTTGGGGATCGTCAGTTGGTAGCCCTGCTGCCTCGTATCACGTGATCCTCCCCCACGCTCCCCCTCTCGCTAGGTGGGCGGCTAGGCTTCTCCCCCCTCCACTAGGGGACCGTTGCCTTCCCTCCTTTTAGAGGGGGTAGTTCAGTGTTTATGGACTTTGTCCTCCGGGTGTCCCGGCGGGTTCGTCTCTGTCTAGTCTGGTTGGCCACCGGTCAACAGAGTTGGATCCCGGTGCACCCTATTTTATATTCACTTTTCATTCTGGCTTATGTTATACGAAACCCTCTGGGTTCGGTTGGCGGTTCTTAGCTACAGTTCCGCCCCCCTATTATTTTATAACATTTCCTATGATTATATATGATGATTATATATGACAGATCACTACCCCGGAGTCCCTAAATGAATTGGTATTGGATATACTTTTATTTCCCGGCCCGGGGCCTACCCCGCCCCGGGAAATCAGACACCATGTGTCTTAATTCCTTGTTATTGCATCCTTTTTTATGCTCCCGGCTCGACCTGAATGGATTGCTATACTTTAGTTTCAAGTTAGACTTATGTTTAGGCCCGGGTCCTCCGGTCCCGCCCCTACTTAAGAATATTACAGTTAAGCTCTAATCTTGTGTTAGACCTATGTTAGGCCCGGGTCCTCCGGACCCGCCCCTACCTAAGAATATTACAGTTAAGCTCTAATCTTGTGTTAGACCTATGTTAGGCCCGGGTCCTCCGGACCCGCCCCTACTTAAAGAATATTACAGTTAAGCTCTATTCTTGTGTTAGACCTATGTTAGGCCCGGGTCCTCCGGACCCGCCCCTACTTAAGGGAATTACAGTTTCTCATATACTATTCTTTTTATAGATGGTGCATTGTCTGACGCCGGCCTGTGCAGCTGTTCTGCACCAGCCTTGTGGCCACTCCGTCTGCCGATCTCACGCCCCTTGTGGGGTTCAACTGGAAGACGTTGTGGTATGGCACCCGGATAACTGTGTGATTTGCTTCGACCTCATCACTACCCTTGGATCTGACTCGGTGAGTCCCGTTGGCTATGTTGCCTTCTTATTTATTTTACTATTAGTAAGATCTCTATGGTCTTGAAGGACCATTGGGAGTCTTCCCTTTTATAATTCCCACTATTATTTCAGGCATCCCCGGAGCAAAAGTCTGCGGCTCGGGCCACACTGAAGGTGTGGATTGGTGGTTTTGCCCGGAATGTGAAGTCTAAGCGGCCGTACGTCCTATCTGAGGACTACTGCACCATGGTTTACCCCAACGCCAAGTCTTCAGCCGCTGTGGCTAGGCATGTGGCAGCTCCCATCATTGCCCACATTGATGCCACCATAACGGGTCTCATCGACCCAGAGCAAGATCCATCGGACGCCCCCGGAGGTCTGGAGGACAATGTTGCCTCCATGAACCTGGACGTCGAACCAATGTTACTAGACGAGCCGGATACAGGTAGGGTGGTAAGTGAGGCAGGTGTTTCCGGCGCTGAGATTCCTATCCTCAGCCCCGCTCTTTCTTCTTCTTCTGATCGCTCTTCTTTTCATGGATTTTCTGGGGACCGTGATTCGTCTCAACGATCATACCCGGTCTCCCCTAAGGATAAGTCTACATCAAGAACCTTACCCAAAGCTCGCAAGCCTCACAAGACTTCCCATGGCTCTGAACAAAGTACGAACCTGTCATCAAAGGCCTCTGGTTCCTCCTCTAAGTCTCACGACCCGGGAGTTCATTCCGCCCCTCCTGCTGCTAGCCCGGGCCTTTCCGAATCAGCCATGCTTCGCATCGTGTCGGAGATGCAGGCAAAGTTGGTTTCGGAGATGCAGTCTAAGATGGACACGATGTTCTCTAACATCGGTCAGAGACTTGGGGCTTTAGAGCAAGGAGCCCCGGAGAGAGTCCAAAGCTCTCTCATCCCGGATGCCTCTAAGCTCCCGCCGTTTGCCAAGAACAACCCTTGGCGTATGGCTCTTCATTCCCCGTTCTCAGACGGAATGTTGACTTTGGAGGGCCTTGGCACTCGTCCTCTAGAGGACTTTGAATTCTTTCCTCCTGGTCTGGCATTTCCATTTCATGGTTATGCCAGGCTTACCGAGGAAGCTTTAGTTCGATTAGACAAGGTCCCCAAAGAGACGGTCATCTTCCCGAAGGAGCAAGCCCAATCTGTCTGGGCCAGATTTTTGAACGACATCGGCTGCACTAACACCATGCTGACGCCTTATAAAAGCTCTTTTACGATGTTCTTAATGGACAAGAACACCTTGACTCCATGCGTCAATAAGGTGGCAGAGCTTGCCTTCCAATATGCTCTGGAGGAGAAGCCCTTGCCTCCCATCCGAGAGGTGGATCCAATCTCCCTCCTTCTTCCTTCAGGCATTGAGTGTTGGGACAACGTCCATACCACCTTTACCTCTGGCAAGCTAGCAGCAGACTGTGCCTCGGTTTTGTTTAGTGAGAGGCTTCCCCGTCTCCCGGAATCCCTCATTAAACAGGAATATGATTCCCGCCTACGTGTGGGCCGTACTCTAAACTTGGCCACATCCACGGAGTCGATAGCCTTGACTTACGATACGGAGAGTATTTTTAAGTCTCTCAACAAGGCTACGTTACAGTCTTTATATTATGACTTGTATGACTTCGCTACTGCTAAACGCAGATGTCGCAAGCATGTCCTAGCTGAGGCGACGATTAGGCATGAACCTAATAAGCTCATCCGGTCCTCCTGTTGGGGTTCAAATCTCTTCCCCGAGGATCTCGTAGAGGAAGTCTTGGCGGAGGCCACTAGGGTTAATCAGAGCCTTAAAGCCCGTTGGGGTTTGACCCCTAAACGCAAATATGACCCCGCAAATTATCAAGCCCGGGGTAGGAAGAAGCTTCGTCCATATACCTCCACCCAGTTCAGGCAACAGCAGAGTGCTTCGTCCAACTTCCGGCTGCCTCTTCCTCCATCTCCTGTTGTCCCTGCACAGCCTTCCACCTCTCAGGCTCCTTCGGACGACTATGTCACCGTTCTGCTCCCTAAGAGCCAGCTTTCTGGTGCCTCCGCCACTTCTCCTGCCTTTAACCAGTCTTACGAGGCTCATAGCTCTTCCCAGAGTTATGGTAGAGGTAGAGGATACCACCGTGGTTCTAACCAGAATAGAGGCAGGGGAAGATTCTTTCGCAGGGGAAAGAACTTCCGAGGTGGACGTGGAGGCAACTCCTCAAACCAATACTGAGGTGCAGCAGGTAGGGGGGAGGCTCTATGCCTTCCGCAACAAATGGAGGTTCAGTCCCTGGGCGTTCAGTATTATCTCCAAGGGACTGGGGTGGAGTTGGATTCAGGGGCCTCCTCATCCGAACAAATTCCATCAACATTCCACTCCGGACCTGGTCGAATTTGTCCAAGATTTTTTGCAAAAGAACGCCATACAAGAAACGAAACACCTGAAGTTTCAGGGTCGGCTGTTCAGTGTCCCGAAGAAGGATTCAGACAAGAGAAGAGTGGTTCTAGACCTATCCCTTCTCAACTTGTCCATTCAATGCGACAAGTTTCGAATGCTTACCGTCTCGCAGGTGCGGACCTTACTTCCCCGTGGGGCCGTCACCACCTCTATCGATCTTACAGACGCCTATTATCACGTCCCGATAGCGAGACACTTCCGTCCGTATCTAGGCTTCTGCTTAGGGGACAAAAGTTACTCCTTCAAGGTGATGCCTTTCGGGCTCAACATCGCCCCAAGGATCTTCACAAAGTTAGCAGAAGTCGCTGTTCAGGAACTCAGAAATCAGGGGATTCAGGTAGTAGCCTATCTGGACGACTGGCTCATTTGGTCAAGCACCTCCCAAAATTGCCTAAAAGCCACTCACAAAGTCATCCAATATCTTCAATCTCTAGGCTTCCAGATCAACTTCAAGAAGTCCCGTCTTCTTCCAAAATCGAAGTTCCAATGGCTCGGTCTGCAATGGGATCTTATATCTCATACTCTGTGTCTTCCCAAACCCAAGAGGTTAGAGATTGCAAGGAACACCAATCGCTTTCTCAAAGACAAAGTAAGTTCCAGACGACTTCAAGAAAGGATTCTGGGATCCCTTCAGTTTGCCTCAGTGACGGACCTTCTTCTGAAGGCAAAATTGAAAGATATCAATCGTGTCTGGCGTTCGAGGGCGAACCGGAAGCTCCGGGACAAGAAAGTCCGCCTTCCTCCCATCCTACGGGAAAGACTTCTTCCTTGGACAACAGCCAACAGTCTGTCAAAGTCAGTTCCCCTTCGATTTCCGCCTCCGAAATTAATCATTCACACGGACGCATCCCTTTCAGGTTGGGGCGGCTATTCTCAGCTCCAGAAAGTTCAAGGTCTTTGGTCTCCCTGGTTCTGCCAATTTCACATCAATGTGCTGGAAGCCATGGCAGTTCTTCTAACCCTGAAACGTCTCGTTCTACCCAAGAGACAACACCTTCGTCTGGTCCTCGACAGCGAAGTGGTGGTCCGCTGCCTCAACAGAGGCGGGTCAAAGTCAGGGCCTCTGAACCATGTTCTAGTAGCCATATTCTCCTTAGCAGCCTCGAACCGTTGGCATCTTTCAGCTGTCCACCTGGCGGGAGTCCGGAATGTAGTGGCAGACGCCCTGTCCCGGACCTCCCCTCTAGAATCGGAATGGTCACTCGATCCAAAGTCATTTCAGTGGATTCTCTCTCGGGTCCCCGGTCTCCAAGTGGACCTCTTTGCCACAGAGTCCAACCACAAATTGAGAGTATATGTGGCTCCCAATCTAGACCCTCAGGCTTACGCCACAGACGCCATGTCACAGAATTGGGACATTTGGGAAAAGATTTATCTTTTTCCCCCGGTGAATCTTTTACTGAAGGTTCTAGACAAACTGAGATCCTACAAGGGACAAGTGGCCTTGGTCGCTCCCAACTGGCCCAAGAGCAATTGGTATCCTCTCCTGCGAGAGCTGAGACTATATCCTCACCCGATACCCAATCCGGTTCTGTCTCAGATAGTACAAACACGCGTTGTGTACGCTTCCTCAAACATTCAGAGCACCCTAACTTTATGGACTTTATGAAGTTTGCAGCCATGCATGGGGCCAATATTGATCCCCAAAACACCCTGTTCCTAGAATCAGATAAACGGGATTCCACTATCCGTCAGTATGACTCTGCGGTTAGAAAGTTGGCAAAATTTTTGATAGACTCAGACGTACTCTGTATGAATTTGAACCTTACGGTCACTTTCTTTAGATCTTTGTTAGAATCAGGTCTGGCAGCCAATACTATCACCACTATTAAATCTGCTTTAAAAAAGATTTTCCTAGTGGGTTTTAACATAGACTTAACCGACTCTTTGTTAGCTTCAATTCCAAAAGCTTGTGCCAGACTGAAACCGGTTACTCGTCCTACCCCGGTGACCTGGTTCCTTAATGATGTACTCAAATTGGCTTCTGACACCATTAACAGTTCGTGTGATTACATTCCCCTTCTCAGGAAAACGCTTTTCCTGGTGAGCTTGGCTTCCGGGGCAAGAATTTCTGAACTGGCAGCCTTGTCGAGAGACCCGGGTCATATCGAGTTCCTTCCTTCGGGAGAGGTCCTTCTTTCACCTAACAAATTCTTTTTGGCTAAGAATGAAGACCCTCAGAACAGATGGTCCTCCTGGAAAATCGTCCCTCTTACACAAGATCCGTCTCTGTGCCCTGTTGCTACTCTTAGGTCTTATTTATCCCGGACCTCCTCTATCTCCTCGGGGCCTCTATTCGTTAGAGAACAAGGTGGTACCATTACCATTAAAGGGATCAGGCAACAAATTTTGTATTTTATTAAACAGGCTAACCCTGACTCTTCCTCTTGCACATGATATCAGAGCGGTTGCTACTTCGGTGAACTTTTTTCACCACATGAATTTTACGGACCTTTCCAGGTATACAGGATGGAAATCTCCGTCAGTGTTCAAGAAACACTACCTTAAACATTTGGAAGCCTTAAAATTTTCTACAGTGGCTGCAGGGAGCGTAGTTACTCCCAGGTAACTTACAGGTTAATTCCTTGTCTCTTTATCTCTCCCTCTTACCTGCCTCATTTATACCCTATTTATATTCGTTGGTCTCGCACCTGATTACTGTCATTATATTTGTAAATTTTTAACTCCTGAGTATCTGTATATGTTATCACTCACGGCATTATTATACCTTATTTTGTCATTTGTTCTACCAAGTGGATTTATGTTCATTTTAAGATACCCTTATATTTATTTGTGGCACTCATCTCTGATTAAAACATCTTGTTTTTCCCTTACGCTTATGTCTTTTCCTTTATTTGCAAGTTTGGTGACATTTCTCTTGTACATATTCACTGGGCGGCACAGGTTCGAGCCCAGAAAAGGGATTTTGACGTAGGAAAAATCTATTTCTGGGCGAGGGACCTGTGCCGCCCAGTGAACCCTCCAAGCTCCTCTCCCTTGGAGTCCCCAAACTTTGGGTGCTAAGGAGTTGGGTTCCGAGCGGATGCAGAGTTGGTGGTGCCGAGTGAGGTTGAACGGCTCTCCTCTATCGGGGTATTTGTCGTGGATAAATCTAAATAGTGCGGGACCTCTGGATTATACGCCCAATTTTATACCGACACCAATAGGTGAGCGAGCTAGTTAACCTAGCACTCCTTTACATTTTTTCTCTGGTATATTTAGCAGTGAATTACCTAAGAATAAGTGCTAAATGGAGCTTGTTCACTGGGCGGCACAGGTCCCTCGCCCAGAAATAGATTTTTCCTACGTCAAAATCCCTTTTTTAAACATAAAACTTACCCGCTGGTTATATAAGAATGGCTGATTGACACCCTTGGAGGCGGGTCTGAGACAGCAATTTGGTTGAAAATTCACTTAATAGTTACATATAACTAAAATAAGCGGTTCGTACCTGATAAGGAAACAGACTGCAATGGTTCTCTGCTTTATCTGTCTGTTATCCTTAAAAGATCCAGCGGTCCACCCAGGGGGCTGAAGATCTCTAGGAGCTGTCAAACGGTGCCATAACCTCTAACATGACAGGACCTCAACTAATACCCTTGTTCCGGGCGCTCTCCAGGAAGAACATGACCACCTGACCAAATCAATAGATTGCGGAAGACTGTCGACCAGTCTACACATACAACCTTAAAGACAACAAAGTTCCAAGAGAAAGAAAAAGGGTACTAGGGATTAGGGGAACGTAGTGGTAGATCCTTCACCTACTATCGCATTCGCAGCAACGAATGGACCCAAAGTATAGCAGTCCTCATAAAGTCTGCACATGTTTTAAATAATGAGATGCGAATACAGATTTACTTCTCCAAAAAGTCGCATCCATTATGCTTTGCAGAGAACGATTCTGTTTAAAAGCCACTGAAGTAGCCACTGCTCTTACTTCGTGAGCCTTCACCTTGAGCAGTCTAAGATCTGCCTCATTACACTTCTCTAATCAAAAGCCTTATAAAAAAGGAAAGCGCATTTTTCGACATAAGCTGCGAGGGCTTCTTGACAGCACACCAGAGCGCCTCCGAGTTGCCTCTCAAGCTCTTTGTTCTTTCTAAATATATCCTTAAAGCTCTAACGGGACAGAGCACTCTCTCTAGCTCATCGCCCACTAAGTCATAAAGATTAGCAATTTCAAAAGATTTTGGCCATGGCCGAGAAGGAAGTTCATTCTTGACCAGAAAACCCTGCTGCAAAGAACAAATTGCTTTTCCGTTTCTAAATCCAATGTTCTTGCTGAAAGCATGGAGCTCACTTACACTCTTAGCCGTTGCCAAGCTCACCAAGAACAGGGTCTTCAGAGTCATATCTTTAAAAGTAGCCGAGTGCAGAGGCTCGAACCTGCCACTCATAAGAAATCTAAGTACCACATCCAAGTTCCAAGCAGGTGATACTTGATGACATCTCTTAGATGTTTCAAAAGACCTAAGTAGATCTTGTAAATCTTTATTGTTGGAGAGATCCAGATTCCTATGTCTGAGAACTGTTGCCAGCATACTTCTGTATCCTTTAATCGTAGGAACCGAGAAGTTACGCTTATTCCTCTGATCTAACAGGAAGTCGGCAATCTGTGCTATAGAGGTATTGGATGAAGAAACCGAGTTAGCTCTACACCATTCTCTGAAAACCTCCCACTTGGACTGATATACTCTAATGGTAGAGGTTCTCCTTGCTCTTGCAATAGCCTTGGCTGCCTCCTTCGAAAAGCCTCTAAATCTTGTGAGTCTTTCGATAGTCTGAAGGCAGTCAGACGTAGAGCTCGGAAGTTTTGGTGATTTCTTGCCAAATGGGGCTGTCTGAGAAGATCTGCTCTTAACGGGAGGCTTCTCGGCACGTCCACTAACCACTCCAGGATCTCCGGAAACCAGACCCTTGATGGCCAAAAAGGAGCGATTAGAGTCATCCTGGTCCCTTCGTGGGACACAAACTTTTGCACTACCTTGTATAGGATCTTGAAGGGTGGAAACGCGTAAACATCTATGTGCCCAATTCAGCAGAAACGCGTCTATGTGAGCTGCCTCGGGATCCGGTACCGGAGAGTAATACATTCCCAACCTCTTTGTTTTTGAGGTTGCAAAGAGATCTATGAGGGGGCGACCCCATAATCGCCACAGCTTCTTGCAAATCTCCAGATGCAGCATCCATTCCGTGGACAGAACTTGGCCTCTCCTGCTGAGCCTGTCCGCCCTCACATTCTTGGCTCCTTGAATGAAACGAGTCAACAAAAGAATCCTCCTTTCCTTTGCCCAAAGGAGCAGAGATTTCGCTAATTCGTACAGCAGCTTCGAGTGGGTACCCCCCTGCTTCGCTATGTTCGCTAGGGCTGTGGTGCTGTCCGAATTGACCTGTACCACCTTGTCCAGGACCAGCCCCTCGAATCCTTCTAGAGCTAAGTGTACCGCTAATAGCTCCTTCTGATTGATATGAAGAGCCTTCTGATCTTTCGTCCAACACCCTGAGATCTCTCTTCTTCCCAATGTTGCTCCCCACCCCGAATTTGAGGCGTCAGAAAACAACACGAGGTCTGGGTTCCTCTGCTCCAACGAGAGGCCCTCGTTGAGTTTGTGAGCATTGTTCCACCACTGAAGATGTGATTTGATCGTATTCGTAACGGGAATGCTCTCCTTGTCGAGACTGTCTCTCCTTTTCCAATGAGCATTGAGGTGGAATTGAAGAGGGCGCAGATGCAATCTTCCCAGAGATACAAACTTCTCCAGGGACGAGAGGGTTCCCAGAAGACTCATCCATTCCCTTACCGTAGAGACTCTTTTTCTCCATAAAGGCCTCCAGCCTTAGAAGGGCTGACTGAACTCTTGCAGGCGACGGAAAAGCCTGAAAATCCTGACTCCGAATCTCCATCCCCAAATAAAGGATCTTCTGGGATGGAGTCAACTGTGACTTCTTTGAACTCACTAGAAGTCCCAATTCTTTTGTCAAATTCAGGGTCCACTGAAGGTCCTTCAAACAGCGCTCGACCGAGGGAGCTCTTATCAACCAATCATCCAAGTACAGGGAGGCTCTGATGCCCCTCAAGTGCAGCATGCTTGCCACATTCATCATTAGTTTTGTAAAAATCAGAGGAGCTATGCAGAGGCCAAAACATAAAGCTCGAAACTGGAAGACCTTTTCCTTGTATACGAACCTCAGATAACGTCTGCAGCTTGGATGTATTGGAACATGAAAATAAGCGTCCTGGAGGTCCAATGATACCATCCAGTCGCCTTTTCTCACCGCTGCCAGCACAGTCTTCCGAGTCTCCATAGTAAATTTTGAGTTCTGGACGTAGCGGTTGAGGGCGCTCACATCCAGAACCGGCCTCCATTCCCCTGAACTCTTGGGAACTAGGAACAAGCGGTTGTAAAACCCTGGAGACTCCAAATCCTGCACCCTTTCTATCGCCCTCTTCTCGAGTAGAAGCGACACTTGTAGATGCATGGCTTGCCTCTTCGGTCCTCTCCTGTACTTGGGCGAGAGATCCACCGGATCTGCGACTAAAGGAGGCTTTAGTACAAACGGAATTTTGTATCCTTCCTTTAGAAGACGTACCGACCAAGGATCCGCTCCCTTCTTCTCCCAGGCCTGCCAGAAGTTGTTCAGCCTGGCTCCTACTGTTTGAAGGGGAGAGCCATCAGACCCTGCCCCGGCTGGACTTGGCTCCTCTTTTCCTTTGCTTCCTTGCCTCTGGCTTGAAAGTACTTCTTCCTGTACTTTTACCCCGAAAGGGCTGAACAGAATGAGAATACGACGTTCCTTCTTTAGTTCTACGAGAAGAGAAGGACGTCGGCAAAACCTTACTGGCTGTTTTAGTAACCAAATCCTGAGTAGCCTTCTGAGTCAAGTTTGCAGCCACTTCCTTGACTAAATCTTGCGGAAATATAGCCGAAGACATGGGCGCAAATAGCAACTCCAATCACTGACATGGAGTGACACCCGCAGAGAGGAAAGAACAATAAAGTAGCTCTTTTCTTTATAACTCCTGCAGTAAACAAAGCAGCAAGCTCATTAGAACCATCCCTGACTGCTCTGTCCAAACATGACATAAGCTGGATAAGACTACTTGTGTCCGTGTCCTTCATCTCGGTCACTCTTCTGCTTAAGGCTCCCAGTGACCAGTCCAGTAAATTAAACACCTCAAATGCTCTAAACAATCCTTTTAAGAGGTGATCAAATTCCGACATAGACCACAACACTTTAGTCCTCCTCATGGCCATGCGACGAGGAACATCCACCAGGTTTGAGAAATCTCCCTGCGCAGACGCCGGAGCTCCAAAACCTAAGACCTCTCCCGTCTCATACCAAACGTTCGATTTAGAGGCTAACTTAGCTGGTGGAAAAGCGAAGCATGTCTTTCCCATAGCTTTTCTTGTTTCCATCCATGTTCCCATTAATTTCAATGCTCTCTTAGAAGAGCGAGAAAGAACCATTCTAGTATAAAAAGAAGACTTCACTGTCCTACCAAAAATAAACTCAGAAGGGGGAGATCGAGGAGTAACCGGTACAAAATTGTCTGGAAATAACTCAGAGAAGACTAACATTAACTTTTTGAAATCCACTGAATGTTGAGGTGGTTTCTCCTCATCTTCCGAGATATCCTCCAACTGTTCCTCATGAGAGAGCGCCTCATCTTGATCTTCTAATACATAAGTTGGGGCTACGTTTTGTCCTAAACATTGAACCTCCTGTGCGGGCTCAACAGTGTCGACATGGGCGCGCTTGCGTTGTTCCATATTAGTTTCCAACTGACAGTCACTCGACTTGCGTTTACCATCACTATTGATTCTATCATGGGGCGAGTCTGGCTGGCGCCGCTCTGCCGCCTCCTGCCGCGCCACATTCACGCGATAATCGCGCTGCCGCTCCGATGAGTCCTGGCGTGCCGCGCCCACACGCTGGCGCTCTATCCATTCATGGCTCGATTGTTGTGGGTCATCGCGCTGGCGCTTAGAGCCTGCCTGGCAATGTTGGCCTTCATCAATTAACTCCTGAGGCTCGCCACGCTGCCGCCTCGGCTCCGCTTGCGCGTCACGCCTGCTTCCATCCGGCCGCTTCGCGGCTCGCTCCGCCACTTGGCGAACGTTAACACGCTTGACTTGAATATCGGCTGAATACTCCTTTGATACTTGTTGAGAAACAGCGCTCTGCCGAAACAAATCTACTCCAACCTTCCGCTGAACAGTGGACTTGGGAGACCGCCTGTGCGATGTCACAACAGTCCCAGAGACAACAGGCTGCTTGTGCGACAATGGGTCTACCACTGAAGACTGAAGCCCAGTCTCACTGCCAACGACCGCTCGATAAGACTGCATCATCGACGAGAGTTGTTGTTTCATGTTTAACAACATATTCCACTTTGGATTGTTCTGAGGAGATAATTGTACAGCCTATTCTATAGCGAATTAGCCCTCTTCATCGCTCTCCACATCTTCATTCCTTTCGGGAGACGAATCCCAGTCCGAAGGAAGAGGAGGAGCATGAATCATTACACACGAACCAGAAATTAACTCCGCATCCGAATCCAATACTATATCCCCCTCAGAAACCACCTTCGAGCGCTTAGCAGACGAACACTCGTCAAGGGGCCGAAAACGTTTAGGTGTTTCCCAATGACTACAACCCGGCTGTTGCGGGGAGGAAACATGCGGCTGTTCCAATGACTGAACTTTCCTCTTAATCGGTCTAGATTCCTTACGCCACCTATCATCACGTGACTCCTCATCTGAAGAGGGAGACAAAGCACTCACCTCACTTTTCCTATGGTGAGGGTGAGCGCCCTGAGCTACGCCATTAGGATCACTCGAGGGAATGTCTACGCGACTGATGGAGCCTCTCGTTCCCTTTCGCCCTTCGACATAACTTCTCCCCTTCCGGGAGCTTGACAGCGGTCTTAGGCTAGGCGAACGACAGGATCGCGCAGGCGCTGTAGTGGTTTGCGGACTGTGGCCAGAGGTAGCACCCGAACTGCCTAGTGTCCGAATGCCGACCACAACCCGACGTTCACTACACAACAAATATACAATGGTGTAATACCCAAAAAAACCTAAGTAACAGGTCAAGAGAACGGAGCTCTGGGCACCACCCCTTGATTTATACTGGGTAAGGGGACCCAGCTTGAACCTTGTTATTTATCATACCTTTCCTTCTCTTGCCTTTGGCTTGCTAATTATAAGTAAAGGTATAAGAACATTAGGTGAAAGGGAATATTATAATCAATAAAGGAACACACTGTGGGAGGAAAGAATTATGATAAATTACTGTACTTAAGAGATCTTAAAAAACAGTGGCTAGGGAAGGGGGCACATTGGTGTAAGGAACTGGAATGATATGCTGTACTGTATTCATAAAACACAAGAAAAAAAATGTTTATTTGAAAAAACAGTTAGGAATAATATATCAATTAGAAACAAATGTGGTTAGACAACGGGTAGGACCAAAAAAATATTACAATACTTTCTGTTATACAAAAAAAAAGTTAAATTTATTGCTTGCAAACTATGTAAACCTATTTAAGAAAAATTGAAATCTTTACAGAGAATAAAATGTTATATTTGGAAATGGTTTGTATTTTCCTTAAATAGGTTTACATAGCTTGCAAGCAATAAATTTAACTTTTTTTTGTATAACAGAAAGTATTGTAATATTTTTTTGGTCCTACCCGTTGTCTAACCACATTTGTTTTTGCAGCACGCCCTACTCTCTGTAGGGTTTTGGAGAGGCAACCAGAAGTTTAGTCGAGACGTGGCACAAGTAAAATGATTGTAAGGGTGCTGTATTATGTCCGAGTCTGTTTATAGGGTTAATCAGCTTGATAAAAAAAATGGTAATGTAAACATTTCTGTCCTGTTACATGAGTCACTTCTCAAACTTGGTATTGACAGTGTGTTCTGACAGTGACTTATCTAGAGTTTTAAAAAACATTTTAAGGATCAAGATATTGCTACTCCACATCACCAGATCACAAAAGGTGATTCCATACTGGAACTTGGTGATGGATAGTTCTTTTAAATGTTTGCCCCAGAACCAAGTGAATGTAAAGGGGCCTAAAACCGTCTTTTTGCGGAAGACCACAAACTTTTAAGTGTCATAAACATTAATAGTAAACTGGAACTATTGAAATGGCATACTGGTACTTGCCCAAATAGATACACGGTTAGGTGTGCCTTTGTTTATACTTGTACTGTATAAGAACACTTCAAGTGGCGGCCCTGAAGACCGTTGAGCCGTCGCCAACGTGCTACGTTGCCACTGGGGTCACAACCACAGTGACCACCAGTGCTCCATCTACGTCCCCTGCTTGGCCAAATTACAATGGTCTGAAAATTCCAGTGACTGGAGCAGAGCCACTGATTGGAGGTCTACAGCCCCCTCCAGGGTTCACACCGTTAATCCCCCCTGTACCATGCTTCTGAGAGTCTCCTGTCCCAAGTGGACTGCTTGCTTCCTCGCCTGTTCTGGCAACTAACTCTGTTAGTCCACTAGAGCCTGCAGCCAGCGGACTAGGGGAGCAGTTCTTGGACAACCCAGCTGAATTCAGTAGGCTCGAGAAAGCTCCAGCAGCCACCGCTGAGGCAGTTCTTACTCAGACAGGGGCCATCCCAAAGCGGAGACGCCAGGCCAAGGAAAGAGCCAGACCAGCCATACCCGAAATGACCATGTCCCAGGAGTCAACCAGCGACGATTCTGGCAGCGACGATTCTGGCAGCGAGACTTCTGGAGATACTTCCAGTTCCTGTCTCAGTGTCAGCTCAGCTAACACAGTCTCCACCGACCACGTCCAGTCCCTCCAGACAGAACGCACTCTGTCTGATCTGCTTAAGGTCCTCGACTCCAGGAGGAACCCCAAGCCTGGTATCTTCCAGCTCGAAACTGGCCAGAGTTTTGCCCAATTCCTGAGGGATTTCGAGGCCTACTGTGCGAGTAAGTATACCGCGGGAAGCTCTGGCCGGTGGACTGTTCACCTGTGGAGATTTCTGAAGGGAGAAATTCATGAGGCATTCTCAGCCATGGGGGGTCCCGAGATCTCATACCCCGTCATGAAGGAACGCCTCCTCGACTGGTGTCGAGAAGCCCGAGAGAGGCGTGATGCGGGTAGAAAGGCCCGGTTCAGCAGTGCTACCTGTGGCGAGGGCGAACTGCTGAAAATCTATGCCGTCCGGTTAGCCTCCATGTACAAGTCTGCCTATCCTCGCCGTAGTTTGGACCGGAGGGAGCTTAGGCGGAAGCTCCTCAGAACTGTTCCAAGCAAAGCTGCGAGTTGGCTGGAACAGTCTCTGGCCACCATTAATGTCTCTGCTGGCCGTCAGGCCACTTGGCAGGATGTTTTGCACCTGTTGAGTGTTCTCGACGAGGCATCCCGTCAGCGAAGCCAGAAGGCAGAGGATTTGGCCATCAGTCGTGTGGGACAGTCATGGCACGGCTCGTATGCCGACAGGGTTGCCATGGCTGCCCCCAGCCGTTCACCTGGCCCTGACAAAGCGTATTTACGCACTCCTCCTCGACCGGTCCCCAAACCTGCACCTGTGAAAGTGCGCCTGCCATCATCGCGCACCCCGGATAGATCTCCCCAATTCCAGAGGAGGTACTATGCATGGTGCCGAAAACCAGGGCACTTTGTGGACGAGTGTCGCAGACGCCTCAACCTCTGCCTACGTTGTGGCTCGTCCAACCATCATGTGGCACAGTGTGGACGACAGGCGCCGGTTATAAGCAGATCACCTGTCCAGAACACAGCTAATGCCCGCAGCCCTGGGAGGGAGACTACCTCTGTCCAGACTCCTTCAAGATGGAGAGCAGTACCGGTGAATGCTACTCCGACCCCGTCGTCCTATTCTGGATCAACCAGTAGGCGGGAGACCCGAAGTGGGAGCGAGTCCAGTGCTCCTTCTCGGACTGTGGGGAAGAAGAAGAAGAAGAGCAAGAAGGCAAAGCCCAGGAAGTCAAGAACTGAGGAGTATCATAGGGCTTTAAACACCAGGCCTTCGATGTAGAGTATGGGGCTACATCGAAGGAGGGTGTGAGTGCTAGGGTGCATGCTCCTAGTATTCCGGCGGCAGCCTCGGAAATCTCAATTTCCAAGGTTACCCCTCAACCTGAAAAAGTTATTGCACCTCCAATGGCTCTTTCAGGATTGGCCTGTGCTAACCTGTCCTCGACACAGTCCAGAGCTTCTTCAACTGACTCCTCCAGGGAGAAAGCAGAAACTGAGGCAGTATTGAAAACCCTACGTAGGGTTAACCTGGCACAGTTGGCTCCTGTACCACTCATGGTTGTCCCAGTGACCATGTCTGAATTTCCATCGAGAGCATTGGATGCTCTCATTGACTACGGAGCTGAGGTCAACCTCCTGTCATCGAGAGTAGTACAGGATTACCAGCTGCAGATGGTACCCAACACCATTGGACTGAAGGGTTTAGGGTAAACAGGACCTAAGACCCTAGGTACTGTACTGTTGACCCCTATACTGCATGGAATGACATTCGCCCCAGGTGTGTTCCATGTAGTGCCTTCAGGGACTATGGCTGAGCACGTAGTGCTTGGTTACCAGTTCTTGAGAGCAAATGGGGTGATAGTTGGCGGTTCCGGTTCCCGAAATCGACTGAGCGTTGGCAGTACTCCCCAAAAGCCTCTTTGGGAGTACAGTATTATGTCCCGATACGTGGAGCCTGTTGTCGGCAAGTGCTTTATGCACTTTATGTCCACGCAACCGATTCAATGAGGATTGCCAGTATTGAGCCAGTACTTGTTCCAGTTACTGTTAACTTGCCTAAGGGACTTGACACGTCTTTCAGGTGCCCTGCTTGTCCGACCAACTGTTGGCCGGAAATGTATTATGATGGCGACATCATAACCCCTGGTCTGTCAAGGAAAGTTACAGCAATCCCTGGCATCCTTGAACTGAAAGACAGGAAAGCCTCAGTTTTAGTCAAGGGTTCATCTGAAGAAGCTGCCAAGATCAAGAAGGGCGATCTCTTGGGGAAGGTGTTCACCATGGCAATGGTGGATGCTCCTCTATCCTGCCTGATAGCACAGGAGTGTGACCCGACTCCTGAACCGAGCGTATTGGAAGAGATAGACAATCTGTCTATCTCCGACAAACTGGACTCTTCTCAGAAGGACCAGTTTTGTCAAATGCTTCGACGTCATCTTCCAGTTATCAGTACTGGTGATGATGATGTGGGAGAGTGCTCAAGCACACCAATACGCATTCACCTGTATGACGAGACGCCCATTTATCAGAGAGTTCGACGGTTTGCCAAACCTGTCGCTGACGCCATCGAGGAACAGCGCAAGGAGTTACATGAACTGGGTATTATTGAACCCAGCATCTCTCCTTGGTCTTCACCCATTGTTCCAGTCCGAAAAAAGGACAATAGTATACGGTTGTGTGTGGACTACCGTAGACTTAATAAAGTGACTGTCTCTGATAAGTTCCCGATGCCTAACATGGCCGATTCCGTATTTGGACTTCAAGGAGTCAAATACTTTACAACCCTTGACCTGGTTCGTGGATACTACCAGTTACCGTTGGCAGAGGACAGTAAGGAATACACGGCTTTCTCTACCGCTTTTGGACATTGGCAGTTCAGACGCTAATCGTTTGGACTGAAAAATGCACCTGCAGTGTTCCAGAGAGAAATGCAGAGTATTCTCCAAGAGTTCCTGAAAGCCAAGGTGGTTGTCTACATTGACGACATCTTGATACTTGGGTGTTCTTTTGAGGAACACCTGAAACTGGTAGAACGAGTTTTGGCTACTCTCCAGAAGCACGGACTCAAGATAAAATTCTCGGGAAGTGTTCTTGGGTTCAAGCCGAGGTCCAGTATCTTGGTCATCTGGTTGGACGTTCTGGTATGTGTAAGCTACCAGAATACATCCAGAAAGTGGAAGACTTCCCTAAACCAATCACTGAGCGTGAGCTACGGGGATTCCTGGGACTGGTCAACTTCCTAAGGAAGTTTATCCCCATGTGCTCACAGATAGCCAAACCATTATCTGCGAAGACTGGAGGACGAAAATCTCAAGGAAATAGGAAACTGAAGTGGACTGCAGAAATGGACAGTGCCTTTGTGCGCTTGAAGGAACTGATCAAAGAGGACATTATGTTGTCATACCCTGACTACTCCGCTGATGCTAAACCCTTGGAGTTGTTTGTTGACGCTTCGGGTGAAGGTGCTGGTGCTTGTCTGTGCCAGGAGTCCTTGGAGCATCCAGGGGAGCGTCGGGTTATAGCGTACGACTCTATGACTTTCCTTGACTGCGAGACCCGTTACTCTACCATTGAGCGTGAGTTGGCTGCTCTGCGATGGGGAGTGAAAACCTTCAGGGCCTTCCTCTATGGTCAGTTCTTCGTGATCCATTCTGATCACCGTCCCCTGATGTACCTTCATGACATGAAGATGGTGGACAGTCGTCTAGCACGGACACTGGAGGACCTGTCCGAATTTAACTTTATTGTTAATTACTGTCCAGGAGATCAGAATGCCGCCGCTGACTGGTTATCCCGCTGGCCTGCATTAACTGACTGTTTGTTTGCTACTGAACCTAGCACTCCCAAGTTGCCTACTGGACTGGCCTTGTATAAGGAGGTTCGTGGTGGTCCAGATTCTCTCATCGAATCCTTGGAGCTAGTCGTGAACTGCTGGACAGAAGGGTCAGGTGTCGCACCCGACTCTCAGCTGAAGGGAGCCAAGCTCCGGGATGCCTTAGTTCAGCAGTTTCTGAAAGACGCCGGTCGACTAGGCTTCAAACTGGACAAGACCAGCAGGAACAGGATCAAGGCAATGAGATTTCCAGGTACGGTCCCAGCTCCGGAGTTGCTATTGGCAGCATCAAAGTTATTGAACCTGGAAATCTGGGTCCATTGGGGTCCCACTTGTCCCGTAGTCTATCGTGATCCATCCGTGACTGAGCCTCAGTGTGTGCATCTTCAGTGTCTGTCTGGAGTGCATTTTAATCCTCTGATCGAGCTCCGCAATTACATCCCTCCAACTGACGTGATTCTGGGCCATAAGGCGGAGGTAAAATCTCGTGTTCCTGACGCTGAGGGCTTGATCACTGATGATCAGGAAGCGCCGAAGGATTGTCCTGTAATCCAGTACGTGACAGAAAAGGTACCTCGTCAGTCCAGTTGTACCCATGTGTCTCAACACTCGGCAGTAGGTATAGTAATGATGCAGGAGACCTTATTTTGTGCTCTTGTTGATACAGGAGCACAGGTTTGTCTAGTAAGTGAGTCTGTACTGAGCCAACTTGGCATAGAGTACCAGGTACTGTCAGGAGAACAGCTAGAGGGGTTGACTGGTTTCTGCACCAGCATTCTAGGCTACGTCCAGTTAGAGGTGAAGTGTCCTTCTGGGTGGAGGCTACCGCTGTTTAACTATGCGGTGGTAGCTGCCAAAGACATTAACTTTTGTTTTGTTCTTGGTAGGAATATACTGGACGCAGCCTACCTGACACTGGATTCACCCCGAGAACAGTTGGTGTATGACCACACTACTGTTCTTCAGTTGTCTCCTAAGGTACTCTCAGTCTCCTCCCTGCATACCGAGACCACTGTTATGAAGGTAACTGATCCTGAATCTGATCAGGGAGTGTTCTCTGGAAATGCTCTTCTGTCCTTTAGTCAGGTGTCCAAGATCCAAGGAGATCATCGACAGATTCAATCTGTAATCAAGATGATCTACTCTGGGGTTCCTGCATCTCGAGTTCCACGCTCCTGTCTACCCTATAGGAGATGTTGGTCGAACCTGGAAGTTCACCAGGGTTTGCTAGTGAAGCAGAACCCAGACGGCTCAGTAGTCCCAGTAGTCACCTTCAATGTCCTGATTGACCTAGTTGCCGAGACACACCTCCAGAATGCTCACTGGGGGATCGGAAAAATGATTGCAATGCTCCGTCGACTCGTCTGGCACAAATCTTTGATTAATGTAATCAGAGATATGTGCCAGACGTGTTGGGAATGTCAGACTTGTAAGGTCTCAAGGGAGGTGGTTGCCCCTCCGACCTTGAAAATAGTGACCTCTTCTCCCTTTGAATTAGTTGCTATGGATCTTGTGAGTCTCCCAACAACCAGTACTGGTTTTATTGGGTGTCTGATGGTAGTCGACCATTATTCCAAGTGGGTGACGGCAGTACCCACAAGGAATAAGAAGAGCAGTACGATATGCCAGGCGCTTGAAGACCGAGTTTTTCCTGTTATTCCTCGTGTTCCAGTCCGGATATTGACTGATAACGGCCCTGAGTTTATTTCCCAGGAATTTACTGAGTTGTTGGAGCGGTATAATGTCGTACAAGTGAAAACAACTCCGTATACACCCTCTAGTAACGGTGCAGTGGAGCGAGTGAATCGTACCATTGGTGAGTTACTGAGGGTGATTTCTGGGGAATCTCGGAAATGGGATCAGTTCTTATCCCGAGCAGTTCTCAGCTACAACCATTCCCACCACACTGAGATTGGCTGTACTCCAGCTGAGAACATACTGAAGGGTGCTCACGATGTTGATAGTATCCCGTTGCTATCAGCAGAAACGAGAGACCCATGGGCTGAAGGACATCCTCGGTACAAACCGTTTAAAGAGGGTTCTCTGGTGCTTTAAGCAGGTGCACCTGTTGGGACACCTTCTGACGAACAAGCTCATCCCTAGGTTTGAGGGGGTATTCCGTGTTACTAAGGTACACGAGAATAAGGTTACCTATGAGCTGCAGAGACTGCCTGATGGTGAACTGGTAAAAGCTCACCATATCCAGTTAAAGGCCTGGTTTAAACCTCCAGTTTATCTTAGGAGGCACTTTCTCTGGTATCCGAAGGGTCCTGATCCTGTAACAGAGACTCTCAATAGTCCAGAACTCATGGATGACAGTCCTGTTTCTTCTGAAGTCTCTGAGAGTTCTAGTTCTAGTAGTGATGGCGACTCCTATGGGGTGGCTGCAGTAGTGGCGTCCTACCTTCTGTCTCGAGATTGTATCAAGTCCCGACGACAGAGGAAAAGTCACCAACCTACTAGAGCTATTACTCAGCCTAAGCCCATTCTTAAGCCAGCTAGGACTTACGAGAGAAAGAAAGCACTGGATGCTTGGTTATATCCTCCGGAAAATTGTGATGAGACTCCTGTGTTAAAGCCTGAATCGTTTCGAGATCATTTGGTCCTCCAACTATGGGAGAACAGCCCCACTGAAATGTGTAAAACCCCTATTTTGTCTCCCGAGTCGGTGGTTCACTGCCCTGTTCCTGAATTGCCAACGCCCCAGTTCTTAGCTTCTTCTTTCCAAGAGGAAGGTATCGTTCATCCTCCGGGGAGTTGTGAATTCTGGGAAGTTTCCAGTATTCCATTATTGGAACTACCTTCTGTTGGTTCCAAGAGTTCCAGCCCAGATTGGTCAAGACCTGCTACTTTAGAAAGCCCTGTTTCTGAATCAGCAGTGTCTATTCATCCTGATAATGACTTTCTCGGCTTTTTGCCACCCGATTGTAACGACCGACTGTCGCCTGTGGATCCTACCTCTAGTGGATTTAGTCCCCCATGGACTAGGTCAAAAGGTCCTGTTCTTGACCTACCTTTAGTTCAGTCTCGAGTCCTGGAGTGGAGACCTCGTCTCACTGACCAGATGAATATTATAGAGAGGGAACCATCCTCCATTCCTGAGTCACCTCAGAATTTAAACCCTTTCCTACATTCTGATGGTGGATTAAAACACCGGCTGAAGTGGCACAGTCAGGTATATCTAACCTGAACGTTACAGCACTGTTTGGCTCGCCCGAAACACAACGTTGCCCCGAGTCATCGCCTGATTTTTCGGGATTTTTATTGTCCTCTTCTGAGTCTACGGATGCTGTCTCTGGTTTACCTCAAAGTATGTCGATCACCCGCAGATACCAACTGTTATGCGAGGTTATCGACCGATTAAAGACACCCAGCCTGTATCTGGAGAGTCGCCGGCTTAGCCTGTCTCCTGTGCTGCGAGAAATTAATATGGCTCGCCAGCAGATTGCTGAATCACGGCGCATGTCCCGAGACAGAATTTTGAGACTCAGAAGAAGAACTATAAATCTCCCACGGAATTAATCTTGGTACAGTTTTCAAAGAAAGTTTTGATAGTAATTACCCTTTTTTGTTCTTATTAGTCATATGGTAATTCCCACATTGGGTATTTGAAAGGCTGAGAAAGGGACACGTGGTGTGAGGAAATCTTTATTTAGTCACAGTTTCTGTAACTGTCGCATTTATTGTAGTACTGTAAATTGACCTTGACCGTAACAGTTATAGTAAATTCAATAAACTGTTATTATCATGTAATACCTGTAGTCCAAAATCAATGAGTTTTGTATGTTTGTAAATTGATTTTGGACTGCAATGAATGTCATTTTTTTTTCTTGATAGATCCTGAATGTATTCCTGTAATACCGAAATTTTGTAAATAATGAAATTGTTATATTGTATATTATTGAAGCATTGTTGGGAGGAATAGACGGTAATAAAATTTTTTGTTTTTAAGTACTATGTTTCCATATTGTCTGATAGTTTGTCTATTCCTATTGCTTTTTGTTATGAAAAAAATGTATTGTACCTGAAGGATGGGATGATGAATTAACTCTTTAGTTGATCATCCTACCTTTTTACTGAGTTTATTTTTTTTTTGCAAGGTAAGATTTTTTTTCACGTGAATGTACAGTTTGTGTGGGGGGTTGCTGTCAGTTATGAGGCATTTTTTGGATGGGCTTGAGGGCTAATGGGGGGGAATGCAATATATAAGGTGTTTGTATCTAAGAAAACTTAGTGGAGTTGTATTTTATGAAACATAGTCATTTTTTTTAAACCTGTATATATATATATATATATATATATATATATATATATATATATATATATATATATATATATATATATATATATATATTGATATCCATCTGTGCACATGTATATAAAAAATGCTTTGATCTGTTATTATTCCTTTCCAGGTATTGACAGCAGCCCCTACACTCAGTAGGGAGTGTAAGGGAGAGGAAATATAGAATATTTCCTGTTACCAGTCTGTACTAGTCAGTGATGCTGCTCTGTATTCATATAACCCGCCTTGTAACTAGAAGTAAGCTACTGTGTTGCTATTTGAGTGTCATAATCATTAATAGTTAACAGGAGCTATTGAAATGGCATATCTGGTCAGAGGCCCAAGGAGTGAACACCGTCATTCCCCGCCTAACATGAGTTAGGCGGGGAATGACGGTGTTCGAGTATTGTTACAGTGGGCCCGCAGAGACCTGTAAGACATAGTCTGCGGCTGTACTGATCAGAAATTAGGACTGTTTAAGTGACTTTGCATCCCAATGGTGGATGGGAGATTGATGAGAACAGTATTGATTTAGGGAAAATTGTGGTACTGTATTTTTCACCGTTATATGTTCTTTATAGATGGCTCATTAGATAGTAAGTGTTCAAGTTTATTACTGGTCATTACCGATGTTATAAAACTATAGTATTGCGGGGTTCTCCTTTAAGCTTAGTTCTGAAGAAATGCTTTTTTTTTGCTTTTAGAGGCTATGTTGAGAATCCTAATATTTCTAAGTCTTTCAAATCCTCAGGTTCTGCAGTCATAGTTTTGTAAGGATTTTGAAGTTCCGTTTTGTAACTGTGTGGTGATATATCTTGCATGCAGCTTAGTATTTTTTTCTCTTGCTGGTACAATATGCAAAAGGGATGTTAATTTTGCCTTTGACTATCTTAACTGATATATTAATGTATTCTTAATAGTTTAATTTTCAAATAAATAGTTTTTTTGCCTGTTTTATGTATACAGCATTTCATTTCAGAACCTCCCACCACGGTTTCTTTTCCCCAGCCACTGTTTTTTACGATCTCCTAAGTACAGTAATTTATCATAATTCTTTCCTCCCACAGTGAGTTCCTTTATTAATTATAATATTCCCTTTCACCTAAGGTTCTTATACCTTTATTTATAAGCCAGCTAGCCCAATGAAAGGTATGATAAAAAGCAAGATTCTAGCTGGGTCCCCTTGCCCAGTATAAATCAAGGGGTGGTGCCCAGGGCTCCGTTCTCTTGACCTGTTACTTAGGTTTTTTTTGGGTATTCCACCGTTGTATATTTGTTGTGTAGTGAACGTCGGGTTGTGGTCGGCATTCGGACAATAGGCAGTTCGGGTGCTACCTCTGGCCACAGTCCATAAACCACTACAGTGTCACTGAAAGATGCTCTATGAAGGGCAGGGACGTATCTAAGCCCCTGACATCATGGGCTCTAGGGCGATGCGACGGAGAAGGGTCAGGATTCAAGGCAGGGTGTAGCACCCTGCGACTCCAGGCCGAGATGGTACTCCTGGAGACCCTTCTCCTCGTTACCCAGGATCCACGAATGAGACTTGAGCCTGGAGACGAACTGCAGCTGTTCTCTGAAGACACCAGCGCGGACTCCCTACCGGCAAGGTAGGAGATGGTCCGAGTCATCTGCTACAGGACAGAGACTCGAACCCTGGAAGGAGTCGAATAGCGGGTCCGGCACTCCCGGATTCTGAGACTCGGCAACAAACCTCAGGGACGAACCTGAATGTTGCCTCCCCCCTAACCCCCTGAATGAGCGAAGTCATAAGAGACACCATGTGACTCGCTTGGCTGAAGATAGGCTAGCAGGAACACTGTCTACCCAGAAAGGTGGTGGTCTGGGGACTTACGTAGTGGTTCGTCAGGGGGTCTCTTTAGAGACTCGAGGACTCGAGCCACGACCCAAGGAGGAGGTCTCACCTTCAACTGAGGGCAGGAGAGGACAAGGCCTCGCATGCGAAGGAAGAGTTCCAGCGGGGGGAGAAATGTTTGTCCCTAGAGCCAGGAGGCAAGACTTAAGGCTGAGGGATAGCCTTTCACAGTTGAAACTGAAAAGGCACATTTATCCCGTAATGCCACTAGGGGCTCCGCTATTGCTGGAAGCGGCATCATGTGGAGGGATGCCCTCTCCCCGACACCGGCCACAGAAACTCGCTCTATCGCCTGGGAGACTACAGCGGAAGACTTGCGCAGGTGTCCAGGGCTCCTTTTCGCCACTTGTTGCGAAAATCCTCTCTCTTTGAGGAGATGCTGGATAGACTCCCAGCGGTAAGTGGAGCAAGCTACGGAGGCACACATCGATGGTGTCCCACCGTTGCTGGAAGGCCTCCTACCAGAGGGCCTTGTGATCCGTGACCGGGGACCATTACAGCGGGAGCTTGCAGCTCAGTGCTGTAGCGAACTGGGCCACCGAGGGAGCCCCACCGAGGCAGGACTTGTAGGCTACTTGAGGATCCAAAGACCACTCGGAATGTGGTGTCCGTGACACACTGCTTAGACTGTCGGCGAGCACATTCCTTTGCCTGGAATCAAGCGAGCTGCCAAGGAGACCGAGGAGGGCTCGGACCATCCCGGTATCTCTACCGCAGGATGGGATGGTTGTACTAAAAAGTACCTCCTTGTCTGGGTCAAAAAACCATCACTGTGGTGTTGTTGATCCTCATAACCACAGAGTAGTCCGCCAGGATAGGTGGAGCTACTGAAGTGCCAGAAACACGGTTTCCGTCTCTAGTAGGACTAGAGAAGGTTCTTCCTGGTTCTGACCACCGGCCTGAGGACCCGTGGATCAGAACGTGGGCCCCCCCTTTTCTTTGACGCGTCCGAAGACAGCATCAAGTTAGGGGGAAGAATGAGAAGGACCACTCCCTATGGTAAGCCCTCGTCAGCTTCCCACCCCTATGGGTTCGTCTGTACCGGTTGTCCCCTAGGGGTCTCGGCATCTGGGGAGACATGCCCCCGACTCCCCCGCGCCCCGAGTCGCCACTGGAGAGAACTCATCCTGGACGACTGTGGAGACCAGACGGGCCAGGGAGGAGAGAAGTAACAACCTTGGGTTGGAGGGTCTTCTCGTGTGAGGAAAGGTCTTGCGACCTTCCTCTGCCTTGGTACCCTGTCGTCGGAAGGGAAGGCTACGGGAGATAGGAGCCTAAGACCAGGCTCGGTATACCAGACTCTGAGAGCGCTGCGGGGAGGACTCCTCGAGGACCACCATGATCTTTAGAACTTGGTAAAGTCCGAGGAGCTTGTCCCGATGACGAAGAAGGGATGCCTTCGAGTCTGCCAGGATCGGCCAGTCACCCAGGAAACGGAGTGGCTGGATGCCGATGCTGAGAGCCCGTGAAGAGATCCGAGAGGAAGTATCGGAGAACTGTTGAGGTGCCGTGGAGAGGCCGAGGCACAGCCCTTGAACTGGTATATCCGCCTTCCAGGCGGACTCCAAAGTACTTCCTTGAAGATGGGTGAACCGGGACCGGAAGTACGAGTCCTAACGGACCAGTGTACACATGAAGACTTGTGGTCTCACCGCAAAGCTGACCGCGTCTGCTGTCGCTATGCTGAACGGAGACTGTTTGACATCCCTATACAGAGTCGAGAAGGGAAGGAGACGATTACGGAGGCCTCGAAACCCGTTGGCCACCTCTTGGAGGGGCGTCTCTCCGACATGGACTGGACTTCCGACCGGAGGGCCCTTCCCCTCACCGATCCCTACCCAGGGAGGAGAGAGGGGCTCGAAACCAACCAGGACTGAGGAAGGAGACAAGCTCGGAGAGCTGGCCCTCGGCCTAGTCTCTGGCGCTCTCCATTCCCTGAGACCAGGGCAAGCTGCACTGGAGTAAGGGAGTCCTTGGGTGAGCAGAACTCGGTCCAGGACCGAATCCTTCCCTTACCGAAGAGGAATCTCAGAATCTGGGATCCCCTTGAGGTTTCTCCTGAGGGCCAGAACCTGTCAGAACGCAAGTTCCGACCCCTGGAGCTCCTCCTCCTGATGGACTGGCAACAAGGTCTCCCATCCCCGGAGGCTCTTCCTGGGGAGACTCGTAGACATGCCCCGAGGGTCGAACTGGATCCTGTCGGATCCTTGCGGAAAACAGGGCCTTAGGATCCCTCCTAGGAGGGAAACAGTACCCCAGCAATGAAGGATGTAAGGCTTCACCCCCTCCGCACGATAGGACTCTCAGGAAGAGGTGGGAATTCTCCCAATGGAGTGAAGGGGGAGACAACCGGGTCTTCCGACCCTCCTGGGGATGGGTAGTGCTCATCCGCAGGGGAGGGGAGATTAAGTCCGAGGAGGGCTCATCGCCAGCGTAAGGACTCGCGAAGGGACAGGATAGTCCTTGAGGGAGATATCATGCCAGAGATTCCTCTCACCCCCTTCAGGGGGAGAGGAAGCTGCTACTGATTAGTGACCCCAGTCAGAAGGCACAGGCTCATCGCCTGCTTGAACGTTCTGACGATGACATCCCATCAGGGATGCCGGCCGACCCCTGCGCTGACAGAGTCCCTCTGGAGGGAAGAGGATCGTTCGATCCTCTGGGGGAGATGACACATGAGGGTTCGCCCGTAGAGAACCTGCAAAGAAGGGAGAAGAGACCTTTGACCTATCTGGAAACCTCCCCCCCTCCGGAGAGGGCGCTGCTCTGCGCTGCGGGGGAGGGAAACGCGGAGGTGGCCTGACCGCCATAAGCCCTGATGTAAACAGGGCGCGGTCGCGTTGGAGAACGGTGCTCCGATCACGCTGACGATCGCACGAAAAGCACAGATCTGGGTAGCGCTTGAATAAAGCATGCGTAGCAGTATAACCGTGCCCGCATGCCCGCGTACCCACGTGAGCGTATCGGTGTCCGCGTGAACGATCCCCGCGCTCCCGCGCGTATGCAGATCGCTGGCGCTTGCGCATGAAAGATCGTGAGCGATAGCGAGGGAAACCATCTCACGCGCGAACGATCTCGGCGAAAAAGATCGCCGGTGCTAGCGCCGTCGGCGATTGCGTGGGAAACCATCCCACGCACGGAAGAATAACGCCGACGATCTTCGGCGCTTACGCGAGTACGAAGATCGTCGGTGCTAGCGCGAGAGAAGACCGTAGGACAGTGAGCGGGAAACCATGGTGTCCGCGTGTGTATGATCTCCAACTATGAAAGACGATCGTCGGTGATTCGTGCGAGCACGGACGATCTTCGACGCTCACGCGTGAGCGAAGACTGTCGGCGCTCGCGCGCGAGTTGGCGATCACGAGCGGGAAACCTCTGTGCCCGTGCGCGGACGAACTACGACGATCGCGAGCGGGAAACCGCGCGCAGACGATCCGTGCGATGGATGCGTGAGCCTCAATGGTCGCGCGCGGGAACCCATCCCGTGAACGGAACGATCTTCGGCGCTTTAGCGAACTGTGAAGATAGTCGGCGCTCGCGCGCCTAGCGCCGAATCCGAAGATCGGCGGCTAACGGCCGTCGACGATCGCTCGCGGATGGCCTCGTTGCCGTGCGCGGGAAACCCTCCCGCGCACAGAACGATCATCGGAGCTTATGCATACTAAGAGGTTTGTCGGTGCTTGCGCGCTTAGCGCCGGATCCGAAGAACGCCGGCTAACGGCCGTCGATGATTGCGAGCGGAGAACCGCGCGCGGACGGCCTAGTTGTCGCGCGCAGGAAACTATCCCGCGCACAGACCGATCCTCGGCGCTCACGCGCACTAAGAAAATCGTCAGCGCTTACGCGCCTAGCGCTGGATCCGAAGATTGCCGGCTAATGACCGTCGCCGGTTTAACGATCATCGACGATCGCGCGCGGAAAAACCGCGAGCAGAAGGGCCTAGAAAATCGCGCGCGGGAAACCATCCCGTGCGCGGGCGATCTACAGCATTTACGCGTCAGTGCGTAACAGAAGATCATCGGCTAACAATCCTTGACGATCGCGAGATCGCGCGCGGGAAACCATCCCGCGCGCGGGCGATCATCAACGCTTACGCATTAGCGCGTATCAGAAGATCGTCGGCTAGCGATCCTCGACGATCGCGGGATCGCGCGCGGGAAATAATCAGCTAACTCGTGGATCAGGAACTGGGATGTGTCCCTAAAAGGGAGGGCATCCCCTGAGAGGACCAGCAGGTCTAACCTCAGTGCCGACGATCAACTGAGGGACTGCTAAATACTCCGAGGAGTGGTCTCTGTGAGGTACCTTTCCCGTGAACGGGAGAGGTGTCCTTCGTAGAAGAGACTTAGAGACATCGTAGGCTGAAACGCTGGTGAGCGCCAGTGCGCTATCTCAGGAACCCCGACGATGTGCGCAAATGCGCAGGGAACGTTGGTAGCAGCCTAACTGAATACTGGAACAGGGTGTCTCGGAAGGCAGACTCAGGAACAGCAGGAACAGCAGTTGAGCGCTAGCGCATAAGGGAACGTTGGCGCGCAGGTGATACCTGGCACTTAAAGGAATTACTCAAGGTGTGAGAAAGTCTCTCCTGCCCCAAAGGGAGGAGCCTGTTAGATAACGGGGGAGTGGGCGCCCAAGGCGCGTCTGCAGTCAGGAACGGATACAGCAGGCAACAGGTACACTGTGGGAAAAGAGACCAACGGTCTAACGAAGCCTGAGTAGCGAGGCCCCGAGGGGTTTAGTTGCGAGACTCCGAAGGGTCAACGCAACGAGAAACCGAAGTTTCTCCGTCACTAATCACCGAAGTGTAGAAGTGACTAAAGTTACGAGAGCCCGAGGGAACTGCGTAACTAAAGCTCCGAGACCCCGAAGGGTCCGGGAAAAAGAGAAACCGAAGTTTCCCTGTCACTAAACACCGAAGTGCTAGTGACTGAACAGCAAGCTGTTGACGACAGGAACAAACCTCCGAAGAGGAGTCTCTATGAGTGGCCTCTCTCGCGAACGAGAGAGGTGAGCACTTCGTGGAAGAAACTGGTGATGGAGCCCCGAAAGGCCGTGAGATCAGCAGACGTAAACAGGAACAATCCTCCGAAGAGGAGTCTCTGTGAGTGTCCTCTCACGCGAACGGGAGGGGACACTTCGTAGAAGAGACAAAAGGAGCAATCCTTCGAGGAGGAGCCCTTAGTGCGGCCTCCCTCGCGAACGAGAGAGGGCCAGACTGATCCTGCAGCTGCTCAGCACCTTGAGCGTAGCTACAGAAGCGACCGCTCAGCCCCGAGAGCATAGTCGCTAGTACCATGGTCTAGCCTTGCAACCGCTCAGCCCCTTGAGCAAGTCACAAGGGCGGCCGATCAGCCCCAAGAGCATAACCGCCTAAGGACCAAGGAAAGTAAAAAGGGAAGTTAACTAACTACCCTGGAGGCGAACCTCCTTATCGTTCTAGGATGCAATGAAGAGCTGGCAGTAGTCACAAGGGAACTTCTAAGAGAAGAGAACGCCCCTGACGAACGCCTTGAGAGACGGCGGTGAAGCCGACTCCCCAGGATAAACAGGACAGCTCTGCTTCGAAGGCAAACAACAGGCACGAAGAAACAGCATCGAACACTGGAAAATAAAACAGAATAATTATTTAACAGAAATTCCCCCGGGTGAAACTCCGAAGAGAAACCCCAAGGGAAAGAACATAAGAAGGTATGAGCCCCCCCTCCCCCACCCGGCATGCCCAGGTGAAGGGGGGGGACGAAGGTTATCAAAACAATTATAACATTATAACTATGCAACTGACTTTGAATGTTCCAAGGATCACCGACCCCCGAAGGGACGTGAGCCCTGAGCAGAAAAGTTAAAACACAATTATATTAATAAAAATAATTGAAACAAAAAAACGAAATAGCGACTCGATCCTGAGAGGCTATCGTAGGCGTAGTACGGAGTAAGAGGTGAACGACCTCAAGAGAAGGGCCGGTCTCCACGAAGGCAACCATGGTGGCCTAGGAGAGAAAGGCCGTGATCAAGAAAAGATCGTAGTGGCCTGCAAAGCCGGCGATACTCTCGTAGAACGTATACAACACACACCGCACAACACCGAAAGCAAAGGAAACTTACTATTTCCTATACACCAAAATATACATAAACATCAATAATATTTAAATATATTAAGTATAAGAAAACGTAAGTTAAAAGACAAAACAATAATGGCCGTCAAGTGAGGATAGGAGCAGAGACTTCCGATCGCTATCCAAGCCAAAAGTAAAGTGGATTACAGTATTCTCCAGTGTGTGTGAGGGGGAGGGGTAGCTAGCAACCCCTCCCTACCCCCCGCTAACTAGCGGAGGGGTAGGAAACCCTCGTTAAAACTTCTATGTCTCGTCGCTCAGCTACGCCGAAGTAATTACCCCATGTAAATAGTGTGGTTTGTATTTCAATTATGGAAAAAATTAAAATTAATAAATTCAACTGACGAAACAAACTACTCAAGAGAACCACTCAACCCTCCGGCGGGAAAGGGGTTCCCTGAGGGGGGCGGACAAGCACTCCCTCCGCCAGCTAAGAATGCCCATTGGCCCATCACCCCATGATTAAATGTGGCGTCAAGAGCTAAAAAAATTAAATTACAAACAGTTATTATTTCAACTTAATTACTGAAGAAAACCATTCGGGAGCGCAACCTAACCAGCGAACAGGAAAGATGTTCTCCCACAGAGGATCCACCGGCCCCCCACGCAATGAGGGAGAGCGGCGTTGTCAGCTAGAAAGAGCAAGACTGAAGTCAAGTTCTGGGAAGGCCACAAGCAGTTTTCCTCCAAGAACTCGTGGGGGAGAGCGACGTTAACATACGAATGGAGGAGCATCCAAATGATGATGACTCCCCTGCAGCTGAGGCCGAGTCACCCAGAAGGTCACTAGCGTCCAGGTTGTCCATTGTCCAAGGGGGGAGATAGTAGGAGAAGGTTCTCCGCCCTTGAGAGCCTGCTGCACTACACTGTCACACAAACGGCAACATTCACTGTAAAGAAAAGCTTAAATATATATAAAAACAATACAAGAATGTTTACATATACGTATATAAAAAGAAAAAACGTAATAAGGGAAAAAAAAAAGTCAAATGGACAGTAAGTGGGAAAGAAGAGAGAGGCAACGTCTCTCTCCCCGAGCCAAAAGCAAAGTGACTTCACAGCCCTGGTGTATGAGTGAGCGGGGTAGCAACTATCCCCCGACCCTCCTCTAACTAGCGGGTGGATGGTTAAACCTCACTAAAAGTCTAATGCCTCGTCTTTCAGTTTTGTTGAAAGAAATATTCCCTATAAATAGCGTGACGAAACAAATATAAATTAACCCCTGTAAGAAAAAAATGAGGATCAATTGTTGTTTGACAAACACTTGAAGGAGATGCTTTCGCAATGACGGACGCTCGGAGAGCAAGACCGAATCTGACAGAGAAATGTACAGGGAGGGAAACGGCGCGAAGTCAGGGTACAATGAAGCGTGGGCGATACAAAAAACATCGGGCTTCGTGCAGTAGTCATAACTGCAATTAATTGAAGCTTTATTCAAATATTATGTGGATACCTGTACCAAGATAAAACTAAACTACAACACTGTTAACCTCCCGCAAAGACGGAGGGCTCACTACATTGTTAACCTAAGTTGATTACAGTATTTAAGTAAGATCGACTAGGAAGGGTTTGAGGGTACAGTAGTTTCATGAAGGTGAAGGAGGTTTGGCTTTTTTACTTTCCATACTACCATATCTCATGGAATAGAAAAAGGAAAGGACCTTGTTTTCACTATAACAAAAAAGGTAAGTACTTGCACCTTGGTGGCAAAAGCAATGAATGCCTGAACACTGTCAACTATCATAAGCCGAACACTTTATGCAGAGTAGCCTGCTCCAAGAGATTCAACTCAGTGTTGGGTGTCACAAGCTATCTATTGATGATTATTTTTACATACATTCATAATCAAATTTACTTAACAGCGCAGTATTCATACCCTAGTTTTATTCGTTTGTTCTTATGATAATTACCCATTTATCATATCCCCTCTAGTGAAATGTCTTACATATAGTTACACCAATTTATAAGCATGAACAATGTACCCAACACACACTCTGTAAAACATATTTCATATACACTAAACCTTTAGATGGAATATCCTTTTTTATTTACCTTTATCTATAGCCTAGCATATACAGTTTGCCTGTTCGAAATGCACTCCAAAACTACACTATTTATTCCACATTATTAAATGAAAAAATTAAATTATCAGAGGGTTGGAGTTCAGGAAGTGACATATCCTATTATACAGTGTCTATTTGCAAACACATAGAGTAATAAAAGTTTAAAAGTTTAGTATACATATACTAAATGTTGCAGATTTTGTGTAGGATACATGTGTTCATATTTCAAAATAAAGAAATACCTTGTGATACTAGTATAATCCGCTACCTGACCAAGCTCGTGTCATTTTGCTTGTTTCTCAATCAAATTTTTCCTATGTAAAATAAGACAAAAATTTATTCCGCACTGGCCCCCTTAAATAAAAGTACCCATATCAATGATTATAACAATAGAAAAAATAAGATTTAATTGCGCGCCAACTCACTCAAGCGAACATACGCTCAAGTTTCTCCATAATTCTATGGTTCATCTTCATGGTCATCATGCGTTTTTTTTCACTGCCAACCTTACCAATCACTTTCTTAGGATCCATCATTTATTACAAAATATGTTCACAAATGCAACAAAAATCATGTAAATAATGCAAACGCAACTCGGACAAGTGCACAGCCATTTAGCATTTCCATCTGGAAGCGTGCTCGCATCTCAATATTGTGCTCGTATCGCAATGAAAAATTTTGCTCGCAGGCTGGCTTATATCTCGGAATGCTCGTATGTCGAGGTATTACTCTAATTGAACTATGAGAGGAAAAGAGAGGTTTGTGGCTGCTGAGGATCTTATTTTATTGATGTAGGTCTAGGATAAGTAATCCTATACCTCTACAAAACAAGTCACATCAAATGACACAAACAGAAAATTTATGTGAGCATAGGCTAGCCTAATGGCTAGATCAAGTTGCATGTTCAAGATAAGAAAGCATATCATTAAGTACCATGTTAAAGATAAGGAAGGGTCCTCAACTGCATCAAATGTTCTGCCGTACGTTATGTTAGGTAAGGAAGGGGTTGCCATTTACATATATATTCCAGGTATATTAGATCTGAGTATGTTAATTTATTTGTATTACTATCAATAACATAATTTCTTAGATTTGCAGTGGTACCAATTAACAATATAAAAAGGAAATTATGATGTTGACATCATTGAAAAAAGACCCTCAAATATACAAGTTTAAATTATGATAGCATAATAAAACTAACTTGAATTATTATGTTAAATTAAGACGTTCTGTGGTCTACATGTTTCATGTCCAGATATATAATTTCAATAATGTACTCTGCTGTGCTACAGTAAAATATAAGATTAAATTAACTAAAATTTAAAAATATACCAATACTAGCTATGTACCCTAAGTCTCAATACTATACTTGGGCATATATGAGAATTGAATTGTATTTTTCTAAAATGTACTTTTATAAATGTATGTTGGGCATCAAAAAACACTATCTAGAATGATTTTCTGTCTGTGCCGTTTATAATTAACTACTGACGGGATTAGGCTACAATTATAATTGAGCTAAAAAATATATATATATTTTTTTTTAGCTAAAACTACAAAATGATGAAAGCTTTTCACCTAGCCTAACCTGATCTAGATGACATTTGAACCCCATATACTGTATCTAAAAAAAAATGACAGACCAATGAACCCTCCCAATACTGTACTGAAAATAACCTATTTCCTACACCAAAGAAAACTAGACTTTCAGGTAGCCTAACCTAGGTTACTAATGTGTATTTCATATTATTAGGTATACAAGAACACATATTTGCGGAGCCTAGGGCTTTATTTGCAAAATAAGACATCATCGCCTTACGTCTACTGTAGGTATGGGCCCAAGGTCTTTTGTAAAGTAACCTAACATTAATCAAAATTTTCAGTTTCAACTGTCACCATGCCGCCTTTCCTTAAACGTTTGAAAATGCATGAAAAAACACTCCAGATTTACCAACATTATACGGGAAAATAAATCAGTGTTATTCTTAATGATCTCCATTGCCTGCAACTTAGGAGAGTTGAACACAACTCGAAATATACGTTCCTGACATTGAACTATTGTAATACAAACAGGTATTTTATTTTCCCGTTTTCCCATCATTCTAGTTATTCCAGAGCTTAATAATTTGCTCAACATGATACATAACAGTAAAATTAGACATTGTGCCTATTTAAGCGTCCATTTATACCTAATATGGGGCTCGGAGACAAGAAGGAACCAAATAGACTTTGTTAGGACTACTAGGCTAGTGTTAGTGTTACATTTAAGAGAATGGCATACAGCGAAAAACAAGATTATTATAATTTGGTAACTCACCAAGCACTTCTGCAACACTTAATTATGAGAAATTCGCAAGTTTTTCATGGAAATTCACACAAAACGGCGTAACACTTCACTCACTAATAATAACAAACTACTGACCAGTGTTGCCAGATGGGTCGTCTAAAAATCCTAAAACTCGTGATAAAAAATCCCCAAAACCACCCAAAAATTCCCATTTCCAGGAATATACTTTCTTCTCATATAGAAATTATTCACTATAGTTCAGGTGATT
>NC_090755.1:53767567-53770067 GCF_036898095.1 Palaemon carinicauda | reverse complement strand
ATATATATTATATATATATATATATATATATATATATATATAAATATATATATATATATATATATATATATATATATATATGCATATATATACATATATACATAATATATATATATATATATATATATATATATATATATATATATATATAGCTAGACACGTGCAATGGGACCACAAACAGACATACACACAAATACAAGCTCATCAAAACAACCGCAACGAAGTTGGCGAAGGTAATAATAATAATAAAAAATCTATTACAGATCAAGCAACGAGCTCTCGACACACTCGTATAATTCTCAAAATGCGTTACACGTGTCAATCCAGCACCGAAAAACTGGAATTAAATGGAAATTAGTGTGAATCATGCAATAGGAGGAAGAACGTTCAGTTATGCTGCACCGAGACTCTTCAACGACCTTCCACTTGATGTCAAGAATAGCAAAAATGTGGCAGCTTTCAAGAAAAACCTAAAGACTTATCTTTTTAGAAAGTGTTATAATAGTGACCTGAAAACTATTAAGCCTGAATACAAATGCTAGCGAAATAACTGATAAGATACAGAGCAAAATATTAACTGGAAAGAAATTATTTTCACACACCAAGGCCCGCCTGAACAGACTTTTAGTGTCTGATGGAGGGCGAGAAATAAACCCGTAAAAGTAAGTAAGTAAGTAAATCACGAAGTCCCAGAGCCTGGGCTACTCACCGTCTTCGATATCCAGTGCGTAATGGGAGCAATTGCAAAACCGTACGAAGCATGTCCGGATGGCACCAAACATGCAGTTCGGTTGTATTCGGTAAAAACCGTCCCGGTCGGCTGTGTACCCTATGGAGGTCGTGGGAACACACTCATCCACGTTCCAGTCTACGAGTGTCTTCAGGCCGACATCTTTCACCTGTAGAAAAAAAAAAGGATTTATTACTAATAGTTGTGTTCCATCTCTCGCCTGGAGAAAAAAATAATATTTTACTAATACTTTTTAATTGGTTGTCTTGATTTTAGTACATTAGTAAAATCTACAATATAATAACTTTTATTCTGTATTAAAATTTTATTCGATAGACAATTTCTAAGATTAACCACTTTAAAAAGAAAAGAAAAAAAAAAAATTCTCCTGTCATTCTTCATCTACTATTGTACGCTGTTCTATATTGCACCAACTACTTGTGTATGGAAAATACTTATTACTATGGACTCAATACCCCCCAAAAATGCATTTCTTGATAACTAAGCCTCAAAAATTTCCAGACGAATTAAAAAAATATTGGATAATCCAAGGTATAACAGATTAAAAACGCCAACACTAAAGACCTTGTTACAATGATCTTACCTTACCTATCCTTCCTCAACTGTACAATTCAGAGGTCTGTGACTTGCCAATAACCTTACTCCATGTTTACTATTGCCTTACTGACCCACTACCACTCTAACCACAAGGGTTGTGGTTTCCTATTGGAAATGTCCCTACCTGGTGATCTGCCAGACTGGGGTTCGAGTCTCGCTTAAGCTCGATAGTTTCTTGCAGTGCCTGCAAGCTCACTATCCTTGTGATACAAGGAGAGGGTTTGTGGGAACTCATAGGTCTATCTGCTGAGTTATCAACACCCATTGCTTGTTCCTCCTTGGTCCTAGCTTAGGTGGAGAGGGGGCTTGGACTCTGATCATATGTATATATAGTCAGTATCTAGGCCATTGTCACTGTCCCTTGCCTCTGCCATTCATGAGTGATAATAAACAGTACAATTCTGAGGTCTAACCTGTTAACTTACGAATAACCATACTCCATTATTTCTTAGGCCTCACTGACCTACTGCCACTCTAACCAGACCCTTTTCGCCTCACTGTTTTGTCCTCATCAGGTCCTCGGCATCCGAAAGTCCTTCTCCAGAAGGGGAACTCACCTCGACGAGGGAGACCTCAGTTGTAGTGTACATCTTAGGAGTGAGAGAGACGCCGTGGCCAACAGCCGTCAGGGACGGGTGAGTCTGGTTGCTGAAGAGCGACATCTGGTGCCCTGTCTTCATGATTTGAGTGAGGTCAATGACTTTGGGGTCCAGAACTGGAAAAAAACATTGAGGTCAATGATTTTGGGGTCCAGAACTGGAAAAAAAACAGTGAGGTCAATGATTTTGGGGTCCAGAACTGGAAAAAAAAACAGTGAGGTCAATGATTTTGGGGTCCAGAACTGGAAAAAAACAGTGAGGTCAATGATTTTGGGGTCCAGAACTGGAAAAAAACCAGTGAGGTCAATGATTTTGGGGTCCAGAACTGGAAAAAAAAACAGAGTGAGGTCAATGATTTTGGGGTCCAGAACTGGAAAAAAAACAGAGTGAGGTCAATGACTTTGGGGTCCAGAACTGGAACAAAACAGTGAGGTCAATGATTTTGGGGTCCAGAACTGAAAAAAAAAACAGTGAGGTCAATGATTTTGGGGTCCAGAACTGGAAAAAAAACAGTGAGGTCAATGATTTTGGGGTCCAGAACTGGAAAAAAAAC
>NC_090755.1:53757567-53765067 GCF_036898095.1 Palaemon carinicauda | reverse complement strand
ATAAAATTTATCTCAGAGTTACAAAATAACGTGCAAAATATAAAATTTCATCTAAGACGAATAAACTTAATGACTATACATAAAAGCTTCAACTGGTGTGGGAAAGAATTGATGAAAGTTTATAATAAATAAAAAAAAAATCTTTACAAAATAACGTGAAAAATATAAAATTTATCAGTTACAAAATAACGTGAAAAATATAAAATTTATCTGAGTTACAAAATAACGTGCAAAATATAAAATTTCATCTAAGACGAATAAACTTAATGACTATACATAAAAGCTTTAACCGGTGTGACAAAGACTTGGCGAAAGTATATAATGAAAAAAAAAGAATCCTAAACAAAATAACCTGAAAAATATAAAATTTATCTGTTACAAAATAACGTGCAAAATATAAAATTTCATCTAAGACTATACATAAAAAGCTTTAACCGATGTGACAAAAAACTTGACGAAAGGATATAATTAAAAAAAATTCCTAAACAAAATAATGTGAAAAATGTAAAACTTTATCTAAGATGAATAAACTTAATGACTATACATAAAAGCTTCAACCGGTGTGACAAAAACTTGACGAAAGTATATAACTAAAAAAATCCTAAACAAAATAATGTGAAAAATGTAAAACTTTAAGATGAATAAACTTAATAACTATACAGTAAACAAAATAATGTGAAAAATGTAAAACTTTATCTAAGATGAATAAACTTAATGACTATACATAAAAGCTTTAACCGGTGTGACAAAAACTTGACGAAAGTATATAACTAAAAAAATCCTAAACAAAATAATGTGAAAAATGTAAAACTTTAAGATGAATAAACTTAATAACTATACAGTACATAAAAGCTTCAACTGGTGTGACAAAACTTGACGAAAGTAAAATAATAGATTTTAACACCGTACAAGAACACAATACTCTTATAGGAAACCGATTCTGACGTCAATAACATTGGCAAACTCATTAATCATTATTCAGACGGATCGAAACACACTCGTTTACTTCATTTATGCCGTCATTAATTTCGCTTCCGGTATGTATCAAAACCTTAAATTGTGTTTTGTATTTTTCCATGTCAGTGGACTATTATTCTAATAAATAACATTATTAATACTATCACTGGGTAAGCTGCAACCCTAGTTGGAAAACCAGGATGTTGAAATAATAATAATGAAAATAATGCTATAATAATAGCCTAATAATAATAAAAATAATAATAATAATAATAATAATAATATAATAATATTAATAATAATAATACTATAATAATAGTAATAATAATAATAATAATAATAATAATAATAATTCAATAAATATAAAATAATAATAATAATAATAATAATTCAATAAACATAAAATAATAATAATAATAATAATAATAATAATAATAATATCAAGGATAATAATAATAATAATAATAATAATAATAATAATAATAATAATAATAATAATAATAATAATACTGTAATAACAGCTAACTTCTCATTACGGAATTAACTTTAATAAGTACTGATTTCTTCATTTATACTGGTTTCACCTCTCATAACATTTAACAATTTTAATGAATTTTAATATTCTTTGTTGATGTTGAATAAAATCAAACTACGAGGATATAGATTTTATAATTTTCTGGGTTAATATACCAAAACATCAACAACAACAACAACAACAACAGCAACAAATACAGCCGTTCCTAGACTACTGCAGGATAAAGGCCTCAAATATGTCTGGGCCTTGGCTAGTTTTCATCACCTCCTTGGCCAGAGCGCAGTTGTGATGGTGAGAGATTTTCATCTGATCTCTCACATCAAACCAACCTAGTATCGGTGGCATTTTTTTACTAGGACAGCTTTGCTGATAATGGCGATACACAAACCCTTTCACCACGTTAAGGTATCCTCACTCCCAAAGGATTATTATTATTATTATTATTATTATTATTATTATTATTATTATTATTATTATTATTATTATTATGAACTAAGCTAGAATCCCATTGTTGGAGAAGCAGGATGCTATAATTATAGTCAAGGGCTCCAACAGGGGGAAAATAGCCCAGTGATGAAATAAGGAAATAAATAAAATATTTTAAGCACGGTAATAACATTAAAACATCTTTCATAAATAAACTATAAAGAGAGACTTGCAGTATGTCAGCATGTTCAACATAAAAACATTCACAGTCTGTCAGCCTGTTCAACATAAAAACCTTCACATTCCTTCAGCCTGTTCAACATGAAAGCATTCACAGTATGTCAGACTGTTCAACATAAAAACATTCACATTCTGTCAGCCTGTTCAACATAAAAGCATTCACAGTATGTCAGACTGTTCAACAAAAAAACATTCAGTCTGTAAGCCTGATCAACATGAAAGCATTCATATTGTGTCAGTCTGTTCAACATAAAAACTTTCACATTCTGTAGGCCTGTTCAATATAAAAACATTCACATTCTGTAAGCCTGTTCAATATAAAAACATTCAGTCTGTAAGCCTGATCAACATGAAAGCATTCACAGCATGTCAGTCTGTCCAACATAAAAAAAATTCACAGTGTGTCAGCATGTTCAACATAAAAACATTCACATTCTGTCAGCCTGTTCAACATAAAAACATTCAGTCTGTAAGCCTGATCAAGATGAAAGCATTCACAGTATGTCAGTCTGTTCAACATAAAAACATTTACATTCTGTAAACCTGTCCAACATAAACACATTCACAGTCTGTCAGCCTGTTCAATATAAAAACATTCAGTCTGTAAGCCTGATCAACAAGAAAGCATTCACAGTATGTCAGACTGTTCAACATAAAAACATTCACATTCTGTAAGCCAGTTCAATATAAAAACATTCAGTCTGTAAGCCTGTTCAACATAAACACATTCACAGTCTGTTAGCCTGTTCAACATAAAAACTTTTGCTACAAGTTTGAAATTCTGTAGTCACTATATAGTGATAAGTATGTTAAAAACCAACAATAGCCGTAAAAAAGGATTTTCTCTCTATTATATAAGGAAATTGAACATTCAGCCTCATTATTTATCTTTCTTCCAAAATGTTACAGCGAGGTTTCAACCTAATTAAAAAGGGTTCCCAGAAATATAATGCTTCCGGGGTCTCTAATGTGCTCACCAGAATAAACAACAAACATTAACATGTGAATAAACTTTCTCTTAATGAAGCCGGTGAGTACATTAACATATGAGGCAAATGAGAAACGAGCATTACTTACATTAGTGTTATAATATATATATATATATATATATATATATATATATATATATATATATATATATATATATATATATATATATATATACATATATGTATATATATATATATATATATATATATATATATATATATATATATATGTATATTTTATATATATATATATATATATATATATATATATGTATATGTATATTATATATAGATATATATATAAATATATATATATATATATATATATATATATATATATGTGTGTGTGTGTATATATTATATATACAGTATATATATATATATATACATATATATATGTATATATATATATATATATATATATATATATTTATATATATACATATATGTATATTATATATATATATATATATATATATATATATATATATATATATATATATATCTATATATGTGTGTGTATGTTATATATACAGTATACATATATATATATATATATATATATATATATATGCTCTTAATAAAAAGCTTTAGTAATAGAAAAAGGTATCGGTATTATAATTTTGATTAGCGTATTTAACAATGACCCAAATTGTGACGAAAATAAGGCAAAAAAAAAAAACATCATAAATAAAGAAAAATGTGACAAAAATAAGGTAAAATATGAAGCGAAAATAAGGAAAAAAAAGTGACAAAAAAGGCAAAAAAAAAAAAACAATAAAGGTGACAAAAAGACCCCCCAAATCAAAATGTGACAAAAATAAGGCAAAAAAATAAGTGACAAAAAGGCAAAAAAACAAAAAAGGTGACAAAAAGACCCCCCAAAACAAAATGTGACAAAAAGGCAAAAAAAATGAGTGACAAAAAAGGCAAAAAAAAAAAAAAAGGTGACAAAAAGGCCGCCCCCCCAAACAAAATATGACAAAAATAAGGGGAAAAAATATGTGACAAAAAAGGCAAAAAACTAAAAAGGTGACAAAAAAGCCCCCCACAAACAAAATGTGACAAAAAGAAGGCAAAAAAAAAAAGTGACAATAAGGCATAAAACCAAAAAAGGTTACAAAAGGCCCACCAGAAACAAATGTGACAAAAATAAGGCAAAAAAAATGTGACAAAAAAAAGGAAAAAAGAAAAAAAATTAACAAAAAAAGCCCCCCCAAAAACAAAATGTGACAAAAAGAAAGCACAAAAATGAGTGACAAAAAAGGAACTAAACAAAAAACGTGACAAAAAGGCCCCCAAAAACAAAATGTGACAAAAATAAGTGACAAAAAGGCAAAGAAAACAAAAAAAGTGACAAAAAGACCCCCAAAAACAAAATGTGACAAAAATAACGCAAAAATAAGTGACAAAAAAAGGCCAAAAACCATAAAAGGTGACAAAAAAAGCCCCCCTAAAAACAAAACGTGACAAAAATAAGGCAAAAAAGAATAAGTGACAAGAAAAGGCAAAAAAACAAAAAATGTAACAAAAAAAAAAAGCCCTCCAAAAACAAAATGTGACAAAATAAGTGACAAAAAAGGCCAAAAACCAAAAAAGGTGACAAAAAAACCTTAAAAACAAAACGTGACAAAAATAAGGCAAAAAAAAAAGTGACAAAGACAAAAAACCATCCAGTTCCCTCTATCATATGATCTCCACCTTCACTAGACCCTTATTTATTTGTTTGAGGAGATCCTGGATTCGGATCAGATCCAAAATCTAGTTACTTTTAAGATAGCCTATTTCTGACATATCCTGAAATTTCATTAAACATTTATCAATAGTTTTTCTTTAGCAATAAGGAAAAAGATCCAAATTGGTCCAATCTCGCATTAGTGAGTAATCCTTTAAAAACCCTGAATCCGGATATGGTTATCCGGATCAGCACCAAACTCTAATCAATTACAAGTTGGGCCCATTCTGACAAATCCTGAAATTTTCATCAAAAATTCATACGTAACTTTGAATTAGGTTAGTGACAAACAAAGACAGGTGAAAACATAACCTCCTTAGCGGAGGTAAAACAGAAAAACAAATAAATCCTACTCGTAGGAGATAGCATCGACGAGTTCCCTGGCTGTAAAATTGAGATTTTCATCAAAATTCCTACGTAACTTTGAATTAGGCTAGTGACAAACAAAGACAGGTGAAAACGTAACTTCCTGAGTGGAGGTAAAAAAGAAAAACAAATAAATCCTACTCGTAGGAGATAGCATAGACGAGTTCCCTGGCTGTAAAATTGAGATTTTCATCAAAATTCCTACGTAACTTTGAATTAGGCTAGTGACAAACAAAGACAGGTGAAAACGTAACTTCCTGAGTGGAGGTAAAAAAGAAAAACAAATAAATCCTACTCGTAGGAGATAGCATCGACGAGTTCCCTGGCTGTAAAATTGAGATTTTCATCAAAATTCCTACGTAACTTTGAATTAGGCTAGTGACAAACAAAGACAGGTGAAAACGTAACTTCCTGAGTGGAGGTAAAAAAGAAAAACAAATAAATCCTACTCGTAGGAGATAGCATAGACGAGTTCCCTGGCTGTAAAATTGAGATTTTCATCAAAATTCCTACGTAACTTTGAATTAGGCTAGTGACAAACAAAGACAGGTGAAAACGTAACTTCCTGAGTGGAGGTAAAAAAGAAAAACAAATAAATCCTACTCGTAGGAGATAGCATCGACGAGTTCCCTGGCTGTAAAATTGAGATTTTCATCAAAATTCCTACGTAACTTTGAATTAGGCTAGTGACAAACAAAGACAGGTGAAAACGTAACTTCCTGAGTGGAGGTAAAAAAGAAAAACAAATAAATCCTACTCGTAGGAGATAGCATCGACGAGTTCCCTGGCTGTAAAATTGAGATTTTCATCAAAATTCCTACGTAACTTTGAATTAGGCTAGTGACAAACAAAGACAGGTGAAAACGTAACTTCCTGAGTGGAGGTAAAAAAGAAAAACAAATAAATCCTACTCGTAGGAGATAGCATCGACGAGTTCCCTGGCTGTAAAATTGAGATTTTCATCAAAATTCCTACGTAACTTTGAATTAGGCTAGTGACAAACAAAGACAGGTGAAAACGTAACTTCCTGAGTGGAGGTAAAAAAGAAAAACAAATAAATCCTACTCGTAGGAGATAGCATCGACGAGTTCCCTGGCTGTAAAATTGAGATTTTCATCAAAATTCCTACGTAACTTTGAATTAGGCTAGTGACAAACAAAGACAGGTGAAAACGTAACTTCCTGAGTGGAGGTAAAAAAGAAAAACAAATAAATCCTACTCGTAGGAGATAGCATCGACGAGTTCCCTGGCTGTGAAATTGAGATTTTCATCAAAATTCATACGTAACTTTGAATTAGGCTAGTGACAAACAAAGACAAGTGAAAACAGCTAGTGACAAACAAAGACAGGTGAAAACATAAACCTCCTAAGCGGAGGTAAAAAAAGAAAAACAAATAAATCCTACTCGTAGGAGATAGCATCGACGAGTTCCCTGGCTGTAAAATTGAGTCTGTCCAAGAGTTCGTCGAAGTAGACGTTGGTCTCACTCAAGTATTCCTCTCCTTCCTCGGTGGCCAGGAATTCCTCGCGTATGAGAGTAGGGTCGCCAAGCCTCAACAGCAGGTAACTCACCATGGAGTCGCTGATGTTCAGCGCTGAAAGATATTAATGAGAGTATGGTGTAGTGATTAAAAGCCCAGTAACATTTGCAAGCTGATGTTCAGCGCTGCCAGATATTAATGAGAGTATGTAGTGATTAAAAGCCCAGTAGCATTTGCAAGCTGATGTTCAGCACTGCCGGATATTAATGAGAGTATGTAGTGATTAAAAGCCCAGTAGCATTTGCAACCTGATGTTCAGCGCTGCCGGATATTAAAGAGAGTATGATGTAGTGATTATAAGCCCAGTAGCATTTGCAACCTGATGTTCAGCGCTGCCAGATATAAAAGAGAGTATAATGTAGTGATTAAAAGCCCAGTAGCATTTGCAACCTGATGTTCAGCGCTGCCAGATATTAAAGAGAGTATGATGTAGTGATTATAAGCCCAGTAGCATTTGCAACCTGATGTTCAGCGCTGCCAGATATTAAAGAGAGTATGATGTAGTGATAATAAGCCCAGTAGCTTTTGCAATTGCTTATAAACCCAATATATGAACTAGTGTTATAGAAGCTTTATGTATTCGAATTGATAAAACTCAAAATTAAAGGTTTTAATGTTACTGATTTTTTCATATAATATTGAAAAAAAGTTTTTTTTTTGCTGGTGTGGGATGTTAAGAAAAGGTGAATGTTAATATTTTCAAGATGTTAA
>NC_090755.1:53740067-53745067 GCF_036898095.1 Palaemon carinicauda | reverse complement strand
CAGAGAACGGGCCCAAAAATGGCAAAAGAAAACAGAAAAAATGGGATAAATAACTATTTACTCTAATTCTAACATTGGAAATTATCATTGTCTGGTAAATTTCCAGTTCGAAATCCACATTCATTGAAAAAAAAATCATTCACATTTAATACTTTCCCAAAAAATTAACTTATATAAGTTACAAAACAGATTTTCGTTTAACAAATCATTTAATTGATGCTATTAATCTAACGATAAATGTTCATACAAGTCATCAAGCCAAAGGCAATGGACATTCTCAGAATCAATTTGTTTAAATGCCTTAATAAATTAAAAAATTGCGTTATGATAAAGGTTTAAAGGCCAATCATGAATGGAAGAGGCAACGGACAGTGACATTGCCTTATCAATCAGGACAATGTCCTAGAGACTGACCATATATATATATGATCAGCGCCCAAGCCCCCTCTCCAACCAAGCTAGGAAGAAGGAGGGCAAAACAGTGGCTGCTGATGACTCCGCAGATAGACCTATAGGCTCACAAGGATGGTGAGATTGCAGCGACCAAAGAAACTAAGGAGTTTGAGCGGGACTCGAACACCAGTCTGGCGATTACCACATTGGCCACCACAAAAAAAAAATTGATGAAGATAAAAGATAAAATAGAAAAGATAAAACTGGTTGAAACGCAACATGGAAGAAAAGACGACGTGAACTGAGGTAGAGCAGAAGGTTAAAAAGTAGGTGAAGTTAGGGGATGAAGGGACATTGCAATTACGTTTTAAAAAAGGTGAGGAAGTAACTGATAGGTATACTGAACTGACGTTTAATCTGTGCATCAATGTATATGTATATATGTATATATATATATATATATATATATATATATATATATATATATATATATATATATATGAGCTAATCACAGTCAGGTTGTTACTGATTGGGATGAGTGTCAACAGATTTTTCTTCTTTGTTAGAGAACACGGTTACGATATGGCACTATGGAAAAATGTCGTTATCGGCGTGGCTTGGGCACTCAAAAATGTTCGTTAAAAGTTAGCGTCCCCAAAATCTCTCCCTATTGGTTCTCATGAGGCTTTCGGGTCAAAACAACCAATCATTGATCAGGCATCGCGATGCCCATCTATGGGCGATGGGGAAAGAGTCTATGGGCGTGAGTCTGGGTTTGGAGGTCAACAGAGAGTGACACGGTGCGACGATGTGTGCCGACCAGAGTACCATTTTTCTGAGGGCTTTTTCTTAGTAACGTAACGTAATCATAATTAAGGGCAGCCCTTGTAAACTTAAGATAATACAGCATGTGTAAAACGATCAACTCGGCTATTATTTGTGCATGACCTTCCCTCTCAAATTGTGTTAACTATAGAATGGATTTTCTCTATCTTTGTTTCCCCCCAAGATGTGAAGTGTGAACCCCCCTTAATACGACCTAGATCGGGTCATATTAAATGGTGTCAGGTGTTGTGGGGTAGTAATAATAATAGTATTAACGATTAACGTCTGTGCTAAGTGATTTTAGCCGACGTGAGATTTTTGAAAAAGTGGAAACAAAAGAGATTAGTGACAATGGTTAACACGAGAAGTTCGACGTCGAGTGGAGGTGACGGAGAGAGAGAGGGGTGAAATGAAGTGTTGCGCTTGTATGCCCGGTACTCGGTGAACGTTTTCTCAACGCACATGATAGCAGATACACAACCATCGAGGCAGCCCGGCACTCAACCGGCATCGACAACCTACCAAGGATGGCGAGTTTTTAGAAGAGAACCTCGAAGAGGCAGAGGTCAGAGAGGTAGGATGTGGCGACTGGCGGTTGTTGGAACTGTGGGGTGGTACTAACAGATGGCCACCTACGGGCTCTATGCCCCTACGATGAACAGCGGTAGTGTTATGGATGTCAGGCCACAAACCACCATCTGAAAGCTGTTTAAAAAGAAAACGGCGTCGGCAGAAGAAATCATGTTTCCCCTGTACCAACAAGAGGGAGGGGAAGACGACGCAGGAAGGGGAAGACTATGCGGGAAGGGGACCAACGGTCCCTCGGGCCGTCCGTCAGACCGCAAGGACTGGGGACGGGAGTGCCAAGGAGTCAGCCAGCCATCTTTGCCCTAGAGTGTGGGGGAGGGGAGCTAGACGCTCCCCCAGTGAGCAGTAGGGGATGTCCACCTACCAGCGAGTGGTAGTGCGTCTTCCCAGGGAGTACATAAGGAGGAGGAGGGGCGGAGCAGCAGCCCCTCACCACCGTTCCCGACAATGGAAGTCGGAATGCTATTCCCGTCTTGGAATAGAAGTGGAATCATGTGTGTAACGAGGGTGAAGAACCGCTCGTTACGGATGCCAGCAAAACGTAGGAGTGTATGGTGCGGAACACGGCCAGAGCCCACACACGGGCTCAGTGATGCTACGACGAAGAAAAGATGTAACAACTCTACGTGAAGCAGAAGGAACAAGAACGAAAGATTTAGGCTTAAGTAGACCTGTGGATGGAGCGCATAGAAAACGGGAAGATCTTGACGACTACGGAAAGAGAGAGAGAGAGAACATGCCCCCGTGAGTGATGTCCCGCGAATGAGTGCGCGAATGAGGTAGGAGATCAAATTTCCCGGATTTTTTGCGCATGTAGAAGTATGCGTTCTTCATTGAAGACGAAATTTGATATAGCGTTGTTTTTCCTTCCCCTTTGGTAGAGAAAGTCATCTGTGTAATTGATGTAAGACCTTATGCGTGGCATGTGGGTATAGCAAGTTCCCCTAAGGATGGCAAGAGTGGCAGTATTTTTAAGGAATTAGGTTTATCAATAAGTGTCATGTGTGTAACTCAATGAGTAACCACAAGCATGTGGTACCAAGGGCCAGGACATGGTCGGTAGTACCTTTTAAGTTTAATGGAGTGCATATGGACGTCAAGGGTTCATTCCCCCAGGTGACAGATAGGAAGGTGAGGAGGAGACACAAGCATGTGTCATTGCCGTCCTTCAAGCACATGTGTCCGTGCCGTCCTTCAAGCACGAGAGAGTGCGAGAGGACATGGGCCTTGAGATAATGTCTACCACGAGGTGATTGAGGTCATAAAAATCAGGTTTCTTTTACGTGTGTTCATTTTGAGTGTTTCGTGAAAAGATGAATTAAATTTTGTTTCGTTTTTTTTTTGGTTTTGTTCTAAGCATATCACGAGTATGTCATTCGTCGTGCTGAGAAATTTCTGTTGCATTTATGTTATGTTGGAAATAATTCAAATTTCATTATTTTGTGTTGGTACCAATTTTGCTATTACCAATGGTTTTATGTATGTTTTTCCATTTTGTTGTGCTGGTTAAAAAAAAAATATATATATATATTTCGGTGTGGTGACAGATAACTGAGACATTTTTTGTTGCATTTATGTTTATGTTGGAATTAATTCGAATTTCGTTACCCTATGTTCATACTTATTTTGCTATTACCAATGCTTTTATGTATGTTTTTCCATTTTGTTGTGCTGGTTAAAAAAAAAATATATTTCGGTGTGGTGACAGATAACTGAGACATTTTTTATTGCATTTATGTTTATGTTGGAATTAATTCAAATTTCGTTACCCTATGTTGATACTTATTTTGCTATTACCAATGCTTTTATGTATGTTTTTTCATTTTGTTGTACTGTATTTGAAGAATTTCATTTGTCGGTGGAGGTTTTCAGTGTTATTACAGGTAATTGTTAATCATGGGTTGAAAATTGAACATCATTACTTATGTTTTGGTTTTTCAGGAGAATTAATATTGCTCGGTTATTAATAAGTATGGTTTTCTTTTTATTATTATTCACTGTTTGAGTTTGCTCTTTATTGCAGTGTCACGGATGTGTTAGAAATGGTTTTCTTATAATGGTAAATGTATCAAAGAGTGCTGGGATTGTAAGTTATTCATTTTGATTTCTCTTAATTTTTATCATTTTCTTTATTTTGTGTATGTGATGATTTGTTGGTCCTTATGAAATTTTATTGCATTTGAAACATTATTATTTTTCTGATTTTGTGCTCCAACTTTCGGTGATGATGTATTAAAACCTGATTTTGTGTTTCTGTATGATCTATTGTGGGCGTGATATTCATCTTTGCGTAACTTGCAATTATAACACGCCAACCGGCCCTCTGATTTTGATTTAGGTTTTTAATATTAATTTTTGCATGCTCCCGAAGAACGTGGTACTCTGCGGCAACATCTAGTGGAAAAAGAAAGCTTGTGTTCAGTGGAAAAAAAAAAACCAAAAAAACAATAATTAGAAAAGTTTCATAAAAAATAGAGAGAAGAAAAAATTGTTTTGAGAAAAAAATCTGATAAGTGTGAATTTTACGGGACGTAAAATTTGGGAAGGGAGTGGTGAGCTAATCACAGTCAGGTTGTTACTGATTGGGATGAGGAGTGTCAACAGATTTTTCTTCTTTGTTAGAGAAGACGGTTACGATATGGCACTATGGAAAAATGTCGTTATCGGCGTGGCTTAGGCACTCAAAAATGTTCGTTAAAAGTTAGCGTCCCCAAAATCTCTCCCTATTGGTTCTCATGAGGCTTTCGGGTCAAAACAACCAATCATTGATCAGGCATCGCGATGCCCATCTATGGGCGATGGGGAAAGAGTCTATGGGCGTGAGTCTGGGTTTGGAGGTCAACAGAGAGTGACACGGTGCGACGATGTGTGCCGACCAGAGTACCATTTTTCTGAGGGCTTTTTCTTAGTAACGTAACGTAATCATAATTAAGGGCAGCCCTTGTAAACTTAAGATAATACAGCATGTGTAAAACGATCAACTCGGCTATTATTTGTGCATGACCTTCCCTCTCAAATTGTGTTAACTATAGAATGGATTTTCTCTATCTTTGTTTCCCCCAAGATGTGAAGTGTGAACCCCCCTTAATACGACCTAGATTGGGTCATATATATATATATATATATATATATATACATATATATATATATATGTATATACATAAATATATATAAATATATATATATATATATAT
>NC_090755.1:53732567-53735067 GCF_036898095.1 Palaemon carinicauda | reverse complement strand
TATCAGTCATCTGGTGTCATGTGACACCTTTAAAGTGATTGCATATTAGTCACCTGATGTTATATAACACCTTCAAACAGATTGCATATCAGTCACTTGGAGTCATAAGACACCTTCAAACATATTGCATATCAGTCACCTGGTGTCATATGACACCTTTAAAGTGATTGCATATCAGTCATCTGGTGTCATGTGACACCTTTGAAGAGATTGCATATCAGTCATCTGGTGTCATGTGACACATTTAAAGTGATTGCATATTAGTCACCTGATGTTATATAACACCTTCAAACAGATTGCATATCAGTCACTTGGAGTCATAAGACACCTTCAAACAGATTGCATATCAGTCACCTGGTGTCATATGACACCTTTAAAGTGATTGCATATCAGTCATCTGGTGTCATGTGACACCTTTGAAGTGATTGCATATCAGTCCTCTGGTGTCATGTGACACCTTTGAAGTGATTGCATATCAGTCATCTGGTGTCATGTGACACCTTTAAAGTGATTGCATATTAGTCACCTGATGTTATATAACACCTTCAAACAGATTGCATATCAGTCACTTGGAGTCATAAGACACCTTCAAACAGATTGCATATCAGTCACCTGGTGTCATATGACACCTTTAAAGTGATTGCATATCAGTCATCTGGTGTCATGTGACACCTTTGAAGTGATTGCATATCAGTCATCTGGTGTCATGTGACACATTTGAAGTGATTGCATATCAGTCATCTGGTGTCATGTGACACATTTAAAGTGATTGCATATTAGTCACCTGATGTTATATAACACCTTCAAACAGATTGCATATCAGTCACTTGGAGTCATAAGACACCTTCAAACAGATTGCATATCAGTCACCTGGTGTCATATGACACCTTTAAAGTGATTGCATATCAGTCATCTGGTGTCATGTGACACCTTTGAAGTGATTGCATATCAGTCATCTGGTGTCATGTGACACCTTTGAAGTGATTGCATATCAGTCATCTGGTGTCATGTGACACCTTTGAAGTGATTGCATATCAGTCATCTGGTGTCATGTGACACCTTTAAAGTGATTGCATATTAGTCACCTGATGTTATATAACACCTTCAAACAGATTGCATATCAGTCACTTGGAGTCATAAGACACCTTCAAACAGATTGCATATCAGTCACCTGGTGTCATATGACACCTTTAAAGTGATTGCATATCAGTCATCTGGTGTCATGTGACACCTTTGAAGTGATTGCATATCAGTCATCTGGTGTCATGTGACACCTTTGAAGTGATTGCATATCAGTCACCTGATGTTATATAACACCTTCAAACAGATTGCATATCAGTCACTTGGAGTCATAAGACACCTTCAAACAGATTGCATATCAGTCTCCTGATCTCATATGATACGTTTAAACTGATTGCATATCAGTCACCTGGTGTCTAATGACACCTTCAAACTGATTGCTAATCAGTCCCCTGGTGTCATATGACACCTTAAAACTGATTGCGTTTCAGTCCCCTGGTGTTATATGACACCTTAAAACTTATTGCATATCAGTCACCTGGTGTCTAATGACACCTTGAAACTGATTGCTAATCAGTCCCCTGGTGTCATGTGACACCTTAAAACTGGTTGCATATCAGTCACCTGGTGTCTAATGACACCTTCAAATTGATTGCTAATCAGTCCCCTGGTGTCATATGACACCTTAAAGCTGATTGCATTCCAGTCCCCTGGTGTCATATGACACATTAAAACTGATTGCATTTCAGTCACCTGGTGTCATATGACACATTAAAACTGGTTGCATATCAGTCATCTGGTGTCATATGACACATTTACTCTGATTGAACATGTCACCTGGTGTCTTATGACATTTAAACTGATTGCATATTTGTTACCTGGTGTCACTTGACATTTAAACTGATTGAACATTACACCTGGTTCCATATGACACCTTTAAACTGATTGCATAACAGTCACGGGGTGTCATTTGACACCTTGCGAATTGAGATACCTCGACGTTATTATGTAAACACGGTTGACTTATTCATTTTACGTAGAGTTTCTTTGGAATGGTTAATTTGCTTGCTTGTGTAGTTTCGGGGAATTTGATGCTTTGTTATTTATTGACTTGTTTGTTTATAAATTTTGTACTTGTTTGTCAAGCAACACTGTTGATGAAACATGTATCTATACGTTGTTTGGCTTTGGGTTCTAGCAGAGCTGAAACTTCCTGGTTTTGTGGGTGTGTTGAAGTAGAATCGTCTGATGTGCTCACTTTGTTCGTGTGTGGCGTTACTATGTTGTTATACACAAAGATTGGTATACATGGCCTCGCTCAATGTCTGTTCTAGGTCAGTCTGTTCACCAAGTTCAACTTTCTTATGTCAGCTACATGTTCAGTTAATATAAATCTAAAAGATACGTCAATTAAACCATCTCTCTCTCTCTCTCTCTCTCTCTCTCTCTCTCTCTCTCTCTCTCTCTCTCTCTCTCTCTC
>NC_090755.1:53712567-53727567 GCF_036898095.1 Palaemon carinicauda | reverse complement strand
AAAAAAAAAAAAAAAAAAAAAAAACGCTCTCCAATTACGCAATAGCAGAAAATAACTGATCTCTGGTTCCAGCTCCACTAATCACCAACTCAACTCGTACCATACCTGTATTGCCCTTCACAGACAAACTTCCCCTAGACGACCCCTCGAAGTCCCGACAGTACTGAAATGTCCGTCCAAACAATTCTACGAAGGGCAGGTCTTCGTAAGCTTTCGCCACGCCCTCCCACACACGCAAACATACACAGGACCTCCTCTCGTATACACTCTTCCCCATATACACCCAAGTCCTGCCGAGGGACCCACACTGCCTACACTATCATTACTCTCTTCTTGACCAAATTATTTCGGGCGATCGATGTTTAGCCTGAATTTTGTTATTGTTGACAGTATATTGTAACTTTATGTATATATATATATATATATATATATATATATATATATATATATATACAGTATATATATATATACTGTATATATACACATACATACATAAGATATATATATATATATATATATATATATATATATATATATATATATAGTACATATATATATACAGTATATATATACAGTATATATATATATATATATATATATATATATGTGTGTGTGTGTGTGTGTGTGTGTGCCCATAGTTTCCTTAACAAGACATTCATTCCTACGAATCTAAAGAAGCTGAGAAAATATAAGAATTCCTATAGGAAACATTGACGCCACTAAAGCAATCACTTTCAATTAATATATATATATATATAGAGAGAGAGAGAGAGAGAGAGAGAGAGAGAGAGAGAGAGAGAGAGAGAGAGAGAGAGAGAGAGAGAGAGAGAGAGAATTCCGATTTGCTACTATATACGACCGACCCAAATTTTTAAATTGGTACCTAGAGGTAATATCCTTCTGCAATGCAATTCCTTCCCAACATCATTATAACAACGTCTTTATTATGACGGCCATTTGTCACGGGTCGCTGACTCGGTGGTTTTCATCAGCCAATGAATAATCGATAGAATTATTAGTGGGGTTCGCATTATGAAGAATTTATTGGATCTCACATTACATTTAAAGGATAATAAATTGAAAAGTACTTTGACATTCGATTGGCTGTTGATTTTACACCGTCGTTCAATTAGTTCATTATGTTGCATTATATTTTTTATAATTCTGGCCATCCTTCATATTCAGATCTTCACGGACAGTTCCATCCTGTTCGTAATCTTAGGTATGCAGTTAATTCTATTAGTCAGGCCTTCTCCATCATGAGACTCAATACTACACAGTATTCTAGAAGTTTTATTCCAGCTGCGACCAAGTTGTGGAATGATCTTCCTAATCGGGTAGTTGAATCGGTAGACCTTCAAAAGTTCAAAGTTGCAGCAAATGTTTTTATGTTGAACAGGCTGACATCAGTCTTTTTATAGTTTATATATGACATATTTGTTTAAATGTTAATGTTTTTAAAGTATTTTATTTTAATTGTTCATCACTTCTTATATCGTTTATTTATTTCCTTTCCTCTCTGGGTTATTTTCCCTGTTGGAGCCCTTGGGCTTATAGAATCTTGCTTTTCCAACTAGGGTCGTAGCTTGGCTAATAATAATAATAATAATAATAATAATAATAATATAACTAAAGCGCAAGTGTCTGGTATAGGCTATACTGTATATATAACACATCACAATTATTATCATCAACCGTTACTAGTTCACTTCAGAACAAAGGCCACAGACATGTCCTTCCACTTCCGTCATATATATATATATATATATATATATATATATATATATATATATATATATATACAGTATATATATATATATATATATATATATATATATATATATATATACAGTATATATATATATATATATATATATATATATATATATATATATACACAGTATATATATAAAGTATATATATATATATATATATATATATATATATATATATACACATATACATATATATGTATAGAATTACATATATACACATACATATATATACATATATATATATGTGTATATATATACAGTATATATTATATATATATATATATATATATATATATATATATATATATATATACACATACATAAATATATATATATATATATATATATATATATATATATATATATATTTATATATATATCCGGTCACGCTGAGCAGCATTATCAGAAGTATTACTCAGTCTCCCCCGTCACTCGTATTGGGAGAGAGGGAGTACTCATAACCCGGTGAGAAATGGAAACCCCATGAGGTACGTACACGTGTAAACCACAACTGCCATGTTGTAGTTATGAAAGGGGGGAGGAAATAGGAAGGCTTGAATCTATGTGTGCGTATGTATGCACATCTATCTAAATAGTTAGCAGTCATTTTTGACGGGTCGCGTACATTAGTTATGTGATATTACTATTGTCCATTTCTTTTAGCGATGCATATTTGCACCGACTCGCGGCGGTACCCTTTTAGCTCGGAAAAGTTTCCTGATCGCTGATTGGTTAGAATTATCTTGTCCAACCAATCAGCGATCCGGAAACTTTTCCGAGCTAAAAGGGCACCGCTGCGAGTCAGTGCAAATATGCATCGCTAAAAGAAATGGACTATAGTTTCAAGGCAAGTGCCAAGTTTGGGCTTAAGTAGTAATATCAAAATGCACAAAAGCACGATTTCAGTATCTGGAATTCATGACGATGGTATGTAAAAAGGTAGTAATTCTGATAATACGAATGTAATAATAAAAGAAAAAAGACTAGTACGTTCGTAAATAAAGATAATTGAAGGTTAAAAAAACATGCACATGATATCCTGCTAGTATTTCGTGCAAATACGCTAATTACATGGAGTGACAGTAATGGACACAAGCACATCCAAAGGCTAAAATACGCCCTTTATGATTTTCCATCTACAATAAACTGTCTTAAACGTAGTCCTAAAAGAACGTATAAATATAGTGAGTGACAGTAATGGACACAAGCACATCCAAAGGCTAAACTAGGCCCTTTATGATTTTCCATCTACAATAAAATGTCTTCAAAATAGTCCTAAAAGAACGTATAAATATAGAGACACATTACAAGCAAACGATAAGTATTCATGTTAGCGGGACATTACTCCGAACATTTGCGTACGATAGTTTACTGAACTTGTGAATGCGAAATTTCCCTCGAGAACCATTTCGCACGAATCGATGAAGTTGTTCACAGATAGGAAATTGGGACAGGAACGTTTTTCTTTTACTAGACAGAGCAGTAATTAATACACGCTTGAGAGAATTGGTTTTATTTTTATTAATGCAAAGTAATCAAAAGAATAATCTATCTGCTTTAGCATTTCTATTCCCAAGGGTTATAAGCGACCCTTTGAATTCCTCCCAGTGTGAAATGATGCTTTGAATTCAACTCGAGCCGAAAGGGTTCGTCTTTGAAATGGATGTGTAGGAAAACCCTGCAGCATTGGCAGTAAAGGATTAAAGGTCGCTCATGAATGGCAGACGCAAGGGACAGTGATATTGTCCTGGCAGGACAATGGCCTAGAGACTGACCATCTGATCAGCGCATAAGCCTCCTTTCCATTCAAGCTAGGATCAGGGAGGGCCAGGCAATGGTTAACTGATTATTTAGTAGGTAGACCTATCATCATCATTATCTCTAACGCATATTGACACAAAGGACCTCTTCCATAGACTGACTAAATCCATATTTCATTGGCTAGATTCATCAAAGGATAACGAGTTCCTTGTGATGCGCAGTGCCAATCTAAGGCAAGTGACCCCTGCCGGTTCATAATAATTCTAGTAAGATCATCCGCCAGGCATCGAGAGTAGAAACCGAAGAGACTTCTTGTCTATCGTCTTAAACCCAATCCGTCACCCTACTGCCAGTGACTTCATGGAGATTTAAGGGGGCCATTTCCTCCACACCCAAAGTTCTCGTTACTCAACCAGGTTGCTCATCCGCTTATATAACCATTAGCAAATATGGATTCCTAAGATATACCTATAGGCTCCCCCAAAACCCCCATCCTCAGCACACAACGATGGTGAGGTTGCAGACACTTCCAGAAACTATCGAATATGAGCGTGACTCGAAACCAAGTCCAGCATATCACCAGGTAGGGGTGTTTCCAGTAGACTACCACAACCCTACAGAAATGAAAGAGGTTGGACAGCTAAAAGTGTAGAAAGTTAAAAATGTAGAAAGCTAAAAATGTGTAGAAAGCTAAAAATGTAGAAAGCTAAAAATGTGTAGAAAGCTAAAAATGTAGAAAGCTAAAAATGTGTGCAGGTAAGTAACTGAAGAGACATTGCAAATACCCTTTAGTAGTGCTATGCAGTGCACAGAGAAGAAAGGTGGGGATCCACGAGCTAGATTTTGAAATGCTAAGGAATCCAGGCAGTTCTATTTTCTTAGAATCAAAAATTAAAATACACGAAAGAACGAGATGAATATCAGAATTGAAATAATCCAGACAGTTTTAATTCTTAAAATCAAAAATTAAAATACACGAAAGGACGAAATGAATATCTGAATTGAAATAATCCAGGTAGTTTTAATTCTTAAAATAAAAAAAGATTAAAATACACGAAAGAACGAAATGAATATCTGAATTGAAATAATCCAGACAGTTTTAACTCTTAAAATCAAAAACTAAAATACACGAAAGAACGAAATGAATATCAGAATTGAAATAATCCAGGTAGTTTTAATTCTTAAAATAAAAAAAGATTAAAATACACGAAAGAACGAAATGAATATCTGAATTGAAATAATCCAGACAGTTTTAACTCTTAAAATCAAAAACTAAAATACACGAAAGAACGAAATGAATATCAGAATTGAAATAATCCAGGTAGTTTTAATTCTTAAAATAAAAAAAGATTAAAATACACGAAAGAACGAAATGAATATCTGAATTGAAATAATCCAGACAGTTTTAACTCTTAAAATCAAAAACTAAAATACACGAAAGAACGAAATGAATATCAGAATTGAAATAATCCAGGTAGTTTTAATTCTTAAAATAAAAAAAGATTAAAATACACGAAAGAACGAAATGAATATCTAAATTGAAATAATCCAGACAGTTTTAACTCTTAAAATCAAAAACTAAAATACACGAAAGAACGAAATGAATATCAGAATTGAAATAATCCAGGTAGTTTTAATTCTTAAAATAAAAAAAGATTAAAATACACGAAAGAACGAAATGAATATCTGAATTGAAATAATCCAGACAGTTTTAACTCTTAAAATCAAAAACTAAAATACACGAAAGAACGAAATGAATATCAGAATTGAAATAATCCAGGTAGTTTTAATTCTTAAAATAAAAAAAGATTAAAATACACGAAAGAACGAAATGAATATCTGAATTGAAATAATCCAGACAGTTTTAACTCTTAAAATCAAAAACTAAAATACACGAAAGAACGAAATGAATATCAGAATTGAAATAATCCAGGTAGTTTTAATTCTTAAAATAAAAAAAGATTAAAATACACGAAAGAACGAAATGAATATCTGAATTGAAATAATCCAGACAGTTTTAACTCTTAAAATCAAAAACTAAAATACACGAAAGAACGAAATGAATATCAGAATTGAAATAATCCAGGTAGTTTTAATTCTTAAAATAAAAAAAGATTAAAATACACGAAAGAACGAAATGAATATCAGAATTGAAATAATCCAGGTAGTTTTAATTCTTAAAATAAAAAAAGATTAAAATACACGAAAGAACGAAATGAATATCAGAATTGAAATAATCCAGACAGTTTTAACTCTTAAAATCAAAAACTAAAATACACGAAAGAACGAAATGAATATCTGAATTGAAATAATCCAGGTAGTTTTAATTCTTAAAATAAAAAAAGATTAAAATACACGAAAGAACGAAATGAATATCAGAATTGAAATAATCCAGACAGTTTTAACTCTTAAAATCAAAAACTAAAATACACGAAAGAACGAAATGAATATCAGAATTGAAATAATCCAGACAGTTTTAACTCTTAAAATCAAAAACTAAAATACACGAAAGAACGAAATGAATATCAGAATTGAAATAATCCAGGTAGTTTTAATTCTTAAAATAAAAAAAGATTAAAATACACGAAAGAACGAAATGAATATCTGAATTGAAATAATCCAGACAGTTTTAACTCTTAAAATCAAAAACTAAAATACACGAAAGAACGAAATGAATATCAGAATTGAAATAATCCAGGTAGTTTTAATTCTTAAAATAAAAAAAGATTAAAATACACGAAAGAACGAAATGAATATCTGAATTGAAATAATCCAGACAGTTTTAACTCTTAAAATCAAAAACTAAAATACACGAAAGAACGAAATGAATATCAGAATTGAAATAATCCAGACAGTTTTAACTCTTAAAATCAAAAACTAAAATACACGAAAGAACGAAATGAATATCAGAATTGAAATAATCCAGGTAGTTTTAATTCTTAAAATAAAAAAAGATTAAAATACACGAAAGAACGAAATGAATATCTGAATTGAAATAATCCAGACAGTTTTAACTCTTAAAATCAAAAACTAAAATACACGAAAGAACGAAATGAATATCAGAATTGAAATAATCCAGGTAGTTTTAATTCTTAAAATAAAAAAAGATTAAAATACACGAAAGAACGAAATGAATATCTGAATTGAAATAATCCAGACAGTTTTAACTCTTAAAATCAAAAACTAAAATACACGAAAGAACGAAATGAATATCTGAATTGAAATAATCCAGACAGTTTTAACTCTTAAAATCAAAAACTAAAATACACGAAAGAACGAAATGAATATCAGAATTGAAATAATCCAGGTAGTTTTAATTCTTAAAATAAAAAAAGATTAAAATACACGAAAGAACGAAATGAATATCAGAATTGAAGTAATCCAGACAGTTTTAACTCTTAAAATCAAAAACTAAAATACACGAAAGAACGAAATGAATATCAGAATTGAAATAATCCAGGTAGTTTTAATTCTTAAAATAAAAAAAGATTAAAATACACGAAAGAACGAAATGAATATCTGAATTGAAATAATCCAGACAGTTTTAACTCTTAAAATCAAAAACTAAAATACACGAAAGAACGAAATGAATATCAGAATTGAAATAATCCAGGTAGTTTTAATTCTTAAAATAAAAAAAGATTAAAATACACGAAAGAACGAAATGAATATCTGAATTGAAATAATCCAGACAGTTTTAACTCTTAAAATCAAAAACTAAAATACACGAAAGAACGAAATGAATATCAGAATTGAAATAATCCAGGTAGTTTTAATTCTTAAAATAAAAAAAGATTAAAATACACGAAAGAACGAAATGAATATCTGAATTGAAATAATCCAGACAGTTTTAACTCTTAAAATCAAAAACTAAAATACACGAAAGAACGAAATGAATATCTGAATTGAAATAATCCAGGTAGTTTTAATTCTTAAAATAAAAAAAGATTAAAATACACGAAAGAACGAAATGAATATCAGAATTGAAGTAATCCAGACAGTTTTAATTCTTAAAATCATAAATTAAAATACATAAAGGAACGAGATGAATTTCAGAATTGAAGAAAAAATCCAGAATTGAAAGGAAAAACATTGCTAAAGAGGGAAAGAAATCCTATAGATCAGAGCCAATCAAGCATAGGAGGAGGAAATTAAACGCAAGAAAAGTAATGATAGTCGAAGAAAGAGAGAAGAGCAGACCCATCTGCAATCTCTCGAGAAATATTTACCACTTCGATTTCCATTTTAGACTAATAATTGAAATTCAACATTCATAAGTACATTCAAATTCAATAGACCACAGACCATTCACTTCCGCAGAGCACACTAGCAACTCTGTGGCGCCACAAGGCCACAGCATCGTGTGGCGGGGACGTGGTCTCCCATAGGTTTCCATTGTTTTAAAAGCAACGCCACGCCTGTGGCGGGGATGAGCGACAGAGAGCCACAGTCGCTAGTTTGCGCGGCAGAACTTGAAAACAATGGAAACCTATGGGAGACCACATCCCCGCCACACGATGCTGTGGTTTTGTGGCGCCACAGAGTCGCTAGTGTGCTCCCGGCCTTAGACGTTGGCACACTTATCATTATGCATTTGACTGTACAGCTGGCTTCATTAATTCCGGTACACTTCATGGTAAGCTTCTGACACTGAACATTGTAGCAGGTAACGTTGTGTTTAGCAAAAGATAAACCGATGACAACGCTGACAGTAAAACAATGTAGCTGAGCTTGTAAACACGTGATCAACAGCATTTTTATTGATTTCACGAAATGCTGTTATTATTATTATTACTAGCTAGACTACAACCCTAGTTGGAAAAGCAGGATGCTATAAGCCCAGCGGCTCCAACAGGCAAAATAGCCCAGTGAGGAAAGGAAGAAAGAAAAAATATTTTAAGAAGAGTAACAACATTAAAATAGATATCTCCTATATAAACAATCAAAACTTTAACAAAACAAGAGGAAGAGAAATAAGATAAAAAAGTGTTCCCAAGTGTACCCTCAAGCAAGAGAATTCAAAACCAAGACAGTGGAAGACCATGGTACAGAGGCTATGGCACTACCCAAGACTATAGAACAATGGTTTGATTTTGGAGTGTCCTCCTAGAAGAGCTGCTGACCATAGCTAAAGAGTCTCTTCTACCCTTACCAAGAGGAAAGTAGCCACTGAACAATTACAGTGCAGTAGTCAACCCCTTGGATGAAAAAGAATTGTTTGGTAATCTCAAGTGTTGACAGGTGTATGAGGATAGAGGAGAATATGTAAAGAATAGACCAGACTATTCTCTGTGTGTGTAGGCAAGGGGAAAATGAACCGTAACCAGAGAGAAGGATCCAGCGTAGTACTGTCTGGCCAGTTAAAAGACCCTATTACTCTCTAGCGGTAGTATCTCAACGGGTGGCTGGTGCCCTGGCCAACCTACTACCTACCAAACAACAATGTTTTCTATACAGTATTTCGTAAAATTACAAAGTAATCTCGTGTTTACAAGCTCTGCGGCTTTATTTACAAGCAGAGTTGCCAACAGTTTCTCTTATGCTAAAGACAGCGTTACCTGCTTGAATGTACGGTTGGCTTCATTAATTTCGGTACACTTCACAGGCAGCTAAGGAGACGTCAGTGTGCAGGAATCAATGCAGCCAACTGTACATCTGTCAGAAATCTCTTTAGCTCTCCATAAAGTGTACCGGAATTAATGACACCAGCTGTATCTACGGGATAATCGAGAAATTCAAATATTATTATTATTATTATCATTATTATTATTACTAGCCAAGCTACAACCATAGTTGGAAAAGCAAGATGCTATAAGCCCAAGGGCTCCAACAGGGAAAAATAGCCCGGTGAGGAAAGGAAATAAGGAAATAAATAAATGATGAGAATAAATTAACAGTATATCATTCTAAACACAGTAACAGCGTCAACAGATATGTCCTATATAAACTATAAACAACGTCAAAAACAGATATGTCATATATAAACTATAAAAAGACTCATGTCAGCCTGGTCAACATAAAAGCATTTGCTCCAACTTTGAACTTTTGAAGTTCTATTGATTCAACTACCCGATTAGGAAGATCATTCCACAACTTGGTAACAGCTGGAATAAAACTTCTAGAATACTGTGTAGTATTGAACCTTTTGATTAGCTCTTGGCTACTTTGAAGTATTTTTTTAAATATCTGATCCTCGTTAACTACCTTAAATATCAGAAATTTCATTTGCCTTAATTAATGTAAATAAATAATATATACAAACACCTTAAAACTATCCTATCACATTTATGTTCATTAACCAAAATCACACATAAAAAAGACAACCTCAAATCAATCAATCACGCATAAAAGAAATTTTTCTTTTTAATGAATCTCGAAAACAATTAGCTTACCTTATTGTTACTGCTATACACGAAGGCATCCCAAACTTGTACAACAAGACCTTGAGTTTTGAGCGTTGACATGGGACAAAACCAGCTGATGTACAACTGCTGAACGTGGATGACGGTAGGTAGTCGGATGGTCTTTGGAACTGGTTTTTCTGAGTTACAGCGCCATCTAACTGTGGATGAAATCAGACTGTAGGTAATCAAGGTCTTTTGAATTTGTTTTGTTCTATAGGTTACAGAACCATCTGACGAGATGAAACCAGACTGTAGCTAAAAAGTCTTTTGAATTTGTTTTCTTCTATGGTTTACAAAACCATCTGACTGACGATGAAACCAGACTGTAGCTGAAAAGTCTTTTGAATTTGTTTTCTTCTATGGTTTACAAAACCATCTGACTGACGATGAAACCAGACTGTAGCTGAAAAGTCTTTTGAATTTGTTTTCTTCTATGGTTTACAAAACCATCTGACTGACGATGAAACCAGACTGTAGCTGAAAAGTCTTTTGAATTTGTTTTCTTCTATGGTTTACAAAACCATCTGACTGACGATGAAACCAGACTGTAGCCGAAGAGTCTTTTGAATTTGTTTTTCTATAGGTTACAAAACCATCTGACTGTGGATGAAACCAGACTGTAATTGAAAAGTCTTTTGAATTTTTGTTCTATGGGTTACAGAACCATCTGACTGTGGATGAAACCAGAATGTATCTGAAAAATCTTTTGAATTTGTTTTTCTATAGGTTACAGAACCATCTGACTGGATGCAAACAGGCTGACAGATGACCCCGTGAATCAGCTCCTGGTATATGATGAGTTCATCCGATGACAATGTCCTCTGAATCTTTTCCTTTTGGATTAAAACTTCATACGATAACGCCGGATGCAAGATGATCAGTTGGTTCCTTTCAATACGATTTATAAGTCCAGCTGATTAACGGTCGACGTAGACAGCCAATTAGCCCTCATATCGATTCCTCGACAGTCACGTGTCCACTCGACGTCGACCATAGAATTAAGACTGGCAGGTGACGTCGACAACGCTGCGCTTTTATTGACACGATGAGCCGGGCCATCAAGCGACCTCTGTCACTCAATCCGTCCAAGGATTCTAAAGTCAATATTGGAGACATGAGTGACAGATTGCTGCAACGGGATGGTTTTGACACCATGAGGGAGTTGGGACCAAGGAGGGCATTCAGAGCTGAGTAGGGGTAACTCCACCTCTGAACCAGAAAGTTAAAAGAAACTAGAAGGAAACGGATGACGTAAATGGCTAAATAAAAAGGTAGTTGTAGGAAAGGATAAAGATAACGTAAAAGGCTATAAAATGGTAAAGCTAAGGACCGGAGGGACACTTCAAAGATCCTACACGCTTACAGTGCGCCCATAAACTTTTTATAATTCATATAGGAAATATCTATTTTAATCTTGTTACTGTTCTTAAAATATTTTATTTTTCCTTGTTTCCTTTCCTAACTGGGCTATTTTTCCTGTTGGGGCCCCTGGGCTTATAGCATCCTGCTTTTCCAACTAGGGTTATAGCTTCGCAAGTAATAATAATAATAATAATAATAATAATAATAATAATAATAATAACAATAATAATAATACCAATAAAAATAATAACAAAAATGATAATAATAAAAATAATAATAATAATAATAATAATAATAATAATAATAATAATAATAAGGTTCACTGAATGCACTAACCCCCCAAACAAAAGGATTGCTCTAAGAGCAAGGGATTTCCTCTACTGACACTTTCTTACTTTCCCTAAAAAACATTAATTCTACAGAAAAGATGGAATTTAGAACATATGGTTCGCCGACAAGCAAGCCCGGGGAAGTTAAAATAATGTAAATTAGAAGGAAATAAAGTGGGTGCAAGCAAGATCAAAGGGAACGTTACAAGGACTGCAGTCTATCCTGTGACATTGGTGTCATTGCCCGTCTGTTGAGAAATTAATTCTATTATGTATATCACGAAGTATAAAAAAAATTAAATTTTAATTAAATTATTTGTTAAGTAAATATACTTCTTTTCTTAAAATATTCTAACGAAGTGCCAGTTCCATTTTATCGAATTTAAGTGTTCTTATTTCAATTTCCTTTTGTTTATATATAAACAACAAATGCTTTCCAGGCACTGTGAGATATCAAGCAACTATGATAGCATATTAATGCTTTTATAATAACTATAAAAGATGAAAAGTTTGCTATGATAATGTCATGCAATTTCAAATTATGACTTATTTAAATTATCTATAATGAACGGCAATATGTATATTTTTCAATGAAATTCCAAATATGTCTATACTACATGCATGTACAACCTTTTAACATACACACGCACACACATACACAGAAGACTAAAAAGGACTTTCGGAAAACAGGAGAGAGAGAGAGAGAGAGAGAGAGAGAGAGAGAGAGAGAGAGAGAGAGAGAGAGAGAGAGAGAGAGATTCTTAGGGAAAGGAAGGAAATGGAAGGCAGGTAAAGAAAGTCGTTGATATGATTTCTTATAGCAAACCTGGAGAGAGAGAGAGAGAGAGAGAGAGAGAGAGAGAGAGAGAGAGAGAGAGAGAGAGAGATTCTTAGGGAAAGGAAGGAAATGGAAGGCAGGTAAAGAAAGTCGTTGATATGATTTCTTATAGCAAACCTGGAGAGAGAGAGAGAGAGAGAGAGAGAGAGAGAGAGAGAGAGAGAGAGAGAGAGAGGCAGAAGTTTGAAGAAAATTGTGACAAAATAACTAATTATAAGACGTAATTTCCGTACATAAAACATCAAGTTAAAATGAATAAAAAAATATCAATGAATTGAGACAAGATACGTAAAGGGTTTTCAATCTTTTCCAATTTAATAAGATCACGTGAAAACTAATAAACCGAACTGTAATAATGATAATTTGCGAAAACAGTTATCGGGTGGTCTGCTCCGAATGATTAAGTGGATAATGATGAAGATGTAAACTAGAAAATTCATGACCGATGTTGGCAGGGTATTTTACACTAAAAGGAAGCAGGCAACAAATCAATATGTTCCAGAGATTTCATCAAAATTCGTGCGTCTGTTCTGAAAATATTTCTAGCGTAATTCCTTTACTATCATTTAAAATTCCCTTACAATCTCTAATTGTCATTTGTAGTTATGTCATGGTAGTAAGATAAATCAAACAGCTAACTGAAAGTGCTATAGTCTTGCACATAACTGCAGATATACTGGTTCTCTCTCTCTCTCTCTCTCTCTCTCTCTCTCTCTCTCTCTCTCTCTCATCCGGAACCCCACTCTTTAATCCTCCAGGGGTTCACGTTCCCCAAACCGAGAATCTATAGGATAGGAGATGGATAAGGAAAAGTTGCGGAAACTAGTGAAGGAAGCTGGGCGTCGATCGGAGGTAGGCTCGACCTTGAGTTCGTCCTTTCCCTTAACTTTCATTTGCATCGCCAACTTTGGAGACAATGGCTTGACAGTTGAGACATTGCCCCACCGGAGCTTCCTGTAGAGGGCCCTGCAGAGGGAGACTGCCAGCACGAGTAAGAAGACGACCACTTCGATGAGAGAAATGAGACTGCAGCCGAGGAACAGACCCATCTGTCCGCCCTGTTTGCCTGTGGCAGGAGGAAGGGAATGAAGGACTGAATGATTCTGAATCATATCTAAATGACTTGAATGATTATGCATCATATCTGAATGACTTGAATGATTATGAATCATATCTGAATGACTTGAACGATTATGAATCATATCTGAATGACTTGAATGATTATGAATCATATCTGAATGACTTAAATGATTATGAATCATATCTGAATGACTTGAATGATTCTGAATCATATCTGAATGACTGAATGATTATGAATCATATCTGAATGACTGAATGATTCTGAATCATATCTGAATGACTTGAATGATTATGAATCATATCTGAATGACTTGAATGATTATGAATCATATCTGAATGACTTGAATGATTATGAGTCATATCTGAATGACTGAATGATTATGAATCATATCTGAATGACCTGAATGATTATGAATCAAATATGAATGACTTGAATGATTATGAATCATATCTGAATGACTGAATGATTATGAATCATATCTGAATGACTTGAATGATTATGAATCATATCTGAATGATTATGAATCATATCTGAATGACTTGAATGATTATGAATCATATCTCAATGACTGAATGATTATGAATCATATCTGAATGACTGAATGATCATGAATCATATCTGAATGACTTGAATGATTATGAATCATATCTGAATGACTGAATGATTATGAATCATATCTGAATTACTGAATGATTATGAATCATATCTGAATGACTTGAATGATTATGAATCATATCTGAATGACTTGAATGATTATGAGTCATATCTGAATGACTGAATGATTATGAATCATATCTGAATGACCTGAATGATTATGAATGAAATATGAATGACTTGAATGATTATGAATCATATCTGAATGACTGAATGATTATGAATCATATCTGAATGACTTGAATGATTATGAATCATATCTGAATGATTATGAATCATATCTGAATGACTTGAATGATTATGAATCATATCTGAATGACTGAATGATTATGAATCATATCAGAATGACTTAAATGATTATGAATCATATCTGAATGACTGAATGATTCTGAATCATATCTGAATGACTGAATGATTCTGAATCATATCTGAATAACTGAATGATTATGAATCATATCTGAATGATTTGAATGATTATGAATCATATCTGAATAGGGGTATGAATCATATCTGAATGACTTGAATGATTATGAATCATATCTGAATGACTTGAATGATTACGAATCATATCTGAATGACTTGAATGATTACGAATCATATCTGAATGACTGAATGATTACGAATCATATCTCAATGACTGAATGATTACGAATCATATCTCAATGACTGAATGATTACGAATCATATCTCAATGACTGAATGATTACGAATCATATCTCAATGACTGAATGATTACGAATCATATCTGAATGACTGAATGATTCTGAATCATATCTGAATGACTGAATGATTCTGA
>NC_090755.1:53682567-53707567 GCF_036898095.1 Palaemon carinicauda | reverse complement strand
AATTACAGAGGTATTAAATTGATGTCCCACACTTTGAAGATACTGGAAAGGATGATAGATGCCAGACTAAGAGAAGAAGTAGAAATAGGTAAAGAGCAGATGGGATTCATGAAGGGTAGGGGAACAACAGATGGGGTGTTTTGTCTGAGGCAACTAATGGAGAAATTCCGGGAAAAGCGAAGAGACCTGCATGTGGTATTCATTGACCTTGAAAAGGCTTATGACCGAGTCCTAAGACAAGAGGTGTGGAGGAGTCTGAGGGAGAGGAGGGTGCCAGAGAAGTACGTTCGACTGATACAAGAGATGTACCGTAATGTATTTACCAGAGTGAGGAGCAGTACTGGGGAGACAGAGGGGTTTGAGGTGAGAGTAGGATTACACCAAGGGTCTGCTCTGAGCCCATTTATCTTTAACATAGTGATGGACGTTTTAATAGAAGAGGTAAGGGAGGCAGTACCATGGAACATATTGTATGCAGATGATATTCTTCTGTGCGCAGAGAGCAGGGAAGATCTGGAAATGAAATTGGAAAGATGGAGGCAAGTACTGGAGGACAGAGGAATGAGAATAAGTAGATCTAAGACAGAATATATGTGTACCACCAGTGAGGGGGATGATAGAGAAAGTATTCATCTTAGTGGAGAACAGATAAAGAGAGTTGATAAGTTTAAGTATTTGGGATCATTTGTTAATGCTGGAGGAGGTATGGAAGATGAAGTTAAACATCGGGTACAGGCAGGCTGGAACAACTGGAGAGCAGCCTCAGGAGTTCTTTGCGACAAAAGAATACCACTGAGATTGAAAGGAAACTTTCATAAGACAGTGGTAAGAACAGCAATGCTGTATGGAACAGAAACCGCAAGCATGAGGAAGACAGAGGAGAAGATGATGGATGTGGCAGAAATGAGAATGCTTAGGTGGATGTCTGGGGTGACAAGAGAGGATCGGATAAGAAATGACTACATAAGGGGGTCGACAAAGGTGGTGGAAATATCAAAGAAAGTGCAGGAAGGGAGGCTGAGATGGTATGGACACCTGATGAGGAGAGATGAGGACCACGTTGGGAGACATACTATGGAGATGGAGGTTCAAGGAAGAAGAAGAAGAGGGAGACCAAGAAAGAGATGGAGGGACTGTGTCAGAGGAGACTTACAGGAGAAAGGGATTGATGAGGCAGAAGCGCAGAATAGAAAAAGATGGAAACGGCTCATCCGCAACGGCGACCCCATATAAAAATGGGAACCAGCTGGGAAGAAGAAGAAGATCATTATTACTAGGCAAGCTACACCCCTAGGTGGAAAAGCAAGATGCTATAAGCCCAAGGGCTCCAATAGGGAGAAATAGCCCAGCGAGGAAAGGAAATAAGGAAATAAATAAATGATGAGAATAAAATAACAATAAATCATTCTAAAAACAGTAACAGCGTCAAAACAGATGTCCTATATAAACCATTAACAACGTCAAAAACAGATATGTCATATATAAACTATAAAAAGACTTATGCAATCGTCCAGTGTATATATATATATATATATATATATATATATATATATATATATACATACATAAATTAACTTTGGCTAATCCTTCCAGCAATTATAACAACTGTAGAACAATTGAACACACCCTTTTGCTTTCCAATATAAACCGTCACTCTCCACTGTATTCCTCATTTTTACTTTACATCCTGAAGAGGGCCAATGTTTATTGGCCGAAATATAGTGATTTATTTATATTTCCTGTGTATCTTTTTTTGAGTCCTTTTGAAAAAACACACACGCATATATATATATATATATATATATATATATAATATATATATATACATATAATATATATATATACATATAATATATATATATATATATATATATACATATAATATATATATATATATACATATAATATATATATATATATATATACATACATATAATATATATATATATATATACATATAAATATATATATATATATACACATATGATATATATATACATATATATATATATATATTTTATGTGTATATATATTATATGTGTATATATATATGTATGTATATATAATATATACATATATATATATATATATATATATATATATATGTATATATAATATATACATACATATATATATATATTAGTGTACGCGACCCGTCAAAAATGACGTCTAAATATCTAGATGATGTGCACACACACATTCAACCCTCCCCCCCCTCTTTCCTAACTACAACACGGCAGTTCGGCAATTTGTGAGACTAGTTTCCGAGTGTACCTCTCGGGGTAGGCTACCCAACGCACGAGGATATGACTACTCACTCTCCCCCTAAGCGTGACAGGAAATATATATATATACATACATTATATATATATATATATATATATATATATATATATCTATATATCTATATATATGCATGTATATATATATATATATATATATATATATATATATATATTTTATATACATATATATATATATATATATATATATATATATATATATATATATTTACATATATATCCAGTCACTTTCAGGGTCTAAAGGTTTAAAGGTCACTCATGAATGGCAGAGGCAAGGGACAGTGACATTGCCCTAGCAATCAGGACAATGTCCCAGAGACTGACCATATTATATGATCAGCGCCCAAGCCTCCTCTCCACCCAAGCTAGGACCAGGGAGGGCCAGGCAGTGGCTGCTGATGACTCAGCAGATAGACCTATAGGCTCCCCCAAATCCCCTAACCTTAGCTCACAAGGATGGTAAGGTTGCAGACACGAATGGCACTAACGAGTCTGAGCGGGACTCGAACCCCCGACTGGCAAACACCAGGCAGAGACGTTACCAATTAGGCCACAGGGAATAGTCACGTCCTGGTAAGAGGCACACTGAAACAACACTCCCACAAAATGCCGAACCAGTTAGAAAAGGGTGACTAGGTGTGGGAGGGTTGAATCTGCGTGTGTGCGTGTGTGTGTTCATATCTATCTAAATATTTAGACGTCATTTATGACGGCTCGGGTACACTATAGTCCATTTCTTTTAGCGAGTCATATTTGCACCGACTCGCAGCGGTGTCCTTTTAGCTCGGAAAAGTTTCCTGATCTCTGATTGGTTAGACAAGATAATTCTAACCAATCAGCGACCAGGAAACTTTTCCGAGCTAAAAGGGCACCGTTGCGAGTCGTTGCAAATATGACTCGCTAAAAAAATGGACTATAGTTATAATAATGAAAGTCATAGGAGTAATGGCAACGAAAAAAGTAATCATGTCTAATTCATTTATAATAATAATAATAATAATAATAATAATAATAATAATAATAATAGTGAAAGAAAATATAAGACTTCCTTTCATATTTGATGAAGAGCTCAAAAATAATTATAATCTCATATATGGCAACTTTAATAGAAGCAGTAGTAATAAATTTATTTCATTTCGAATGACACAGCGATCTTTTGCATTCAATAACTGAGAATTATTAACATTCCCTAGAGAGATTCATTAAAGTTTCCAATAAGAGAAAATCGTATTTACTTTGGAAGGTTCCAAAAACATTAAAAAAAAAAATGTAACTTCTTAACTAAAGTTGATGGTCTCTTTGTACTACATTGGATCCCTCTCTGATTACGGCCCATCTTCCCCTTGCCTACACATACACCCTAGAGAGATTCATTAAAGTTTCCAATAAGAGAAAATCGTCTTTACTTTGGACGGTTCCAAAAATATTTAACAAAAAAAAAATTGTATCTTATTAACTAAAGTTGATGGTCTCTTTGTACTACATTGGATCCTTCTCTGATTACGGCTCATTTTTCCTTTGCCTACACATACACTGAATAGTCTGGTCTATTCTTTACCCGTTTTCTTCTTTACTCATACACCTAACAACACTGAGATAACTAAAAATTCTTCTTTGCTCTAAGGATTAAGTACTTCACTGTACAGCAATCTACACACGCTTAGCACAAATCAGTCCGTACTCTAGAAGTTTTATTCCAGCTGTGACCAAGTTGTGGAATGATCTTCCTAATCGGGTAGTTGAATCAGTAGAACTTCAAAAGTTCGAAGTTGGAGCAAATGCTTTTTTGTTGACCAGGCAGACATGAGTCTTTTTATAGTTTATTTATGACTTATTTGTTTTTGATGTTGTTAATAGTTTATATATGACATGTCTGTTTTGACGTTGTTACTTATTTTAGAATGATTTATTGTTAATTTGTTCTCTTCATTTATTTATTTCCTTATTTCCTTTCCTCACTGGTCTATTTTTCCCTGTTGGAGCCCCTGGGCTTATAGCATCTTGCTTTTCCAACTGGGGTTGTAGCTTGGATAGTAATAATAATAATAAATAATAGTAAATAACGGATACAAACTGGAAGTGAAAAGGTACAACATCACCCAATGTGGCAATTTCTTTACATACATAATAAAAAAAACTTGGAATAGACTTCAAGCGGATGCAGTGAACAGTAACACAGTAAACGAGTTCAAGAATAACTTAGACAAGATCATAAGAACTCTAAATTATCATTATTATTATTATTACTAGCCAAGCTACAACCCTAGTTGGAAAAGCAAGATGCTATAAGCCCAAGGGCTCCAACAGGGAAAAATAGCTCAGTGAGGAAAGGAAATAAGGAAATAAATAAATGATAAGAATAAATTAACAATATATCATTCTAAATACAGTAACAGCATCAAAACAGATATGTCCTATAAAAACTATTAACAACGTCAAAACAGATATGTCATATAAACTATAAAAAGACTCATGTCCTCATGTCAGCCTGGTCAACATAAAAACATTTGCTCCAACTTTGAACTTTTGCTTAAACTAAATCGCTCTACCAAAGAGCAAATGGAATCTCCGCGAATGGACTAAAAAGTCTTTGAGACATCCAATAGTCCTTTTAACTCCTTGTAATTATTCAGTGGCTACTTTCCACTTGGTAAGGCTAGAGGAGATTGTGTACCCATGGTAAGCAGCTCTTCTAGGAGAAGGACACTCCAAAATCAAACCATTGTTTCCTAGTCGTTGGTAGTGCCATGGTCTTGCACACTGTCTAGGGGTAGAGATCTCTTGCTTGAGGGTATACTCAGGCACACTATTCTATCTTATTTCTCTTCCTTTTGTCATTTAGAAGTTTTTATAGTTTATACTGAAAGATTTTTTAATGTTATTACTGTTATTAAACTTCTTTTGCAGTTTATTTCCTCGTTTCATTTTCCACACTGGGCTACATTTCCCTGTTGGAGCCCTTGGGCTTATAGTATTTTGCTTTTCCAACTAGGGTTGTAGCTTAGCAAGTAATAATTAATTAATTTCCAAGACGAAAGTAGCTACTCAATGATTAAAATAATATAAAAAAAAAATTTAAACTAAATACAGGAATAGGTTTGACCTCGAAAGAAAAATGCTATACTGTAGTCAATTTCTTTTAGCGATGCAGATTTGCACCGACTCGCAGCGGTGCCCTTTCAGCTCGGAAAAGTTTCCTGATCGCTGATTGGTTGGACGAGATAATTCTAACCAATCAGGGATCAGGAAACTTTTCCGAGCTAAAAGGGCACCGCTGCGAGTCGGTGCAAATCTACCTCGATAAAATAAATGGACTATAGATCAATAATGTTATTTGGATATCCTTGATTCCCGGTCAGTGAAATGGCACCAATTTACTCTAAAACGAATGAAAACATTTATGTATCAAGTTTAAATTAGATGGTTAATGTTCTCTCGTTTCAGGAAAGCAACAGTATACCTCGAGTAATTGTAAATAAAATACTAGAAGGCATTTAGTTATTAATACAATATATATGTATGGCTATTTATAGTCAATACATATATACATATATACAGTATATATATATATATATATATATATATATATATATATATATGTACATATATATATATGTACATATATATATGTACATATATATATATGTACATATATATATATATATATATATGTGTGTATATATATATACATATATATATATACAGTATATATATATATTATATATATACAATATATATATATATATATATATATATACATATATATATATATATATATATATATGTGTGTGTATATATATATACATATATATATATACAGTATATATATATATATATTATATATATACAATATATATATATATATACATATATATATATATATACACAGTATATATATATATATATATATATATATATATATATATACAGTATATATATATATATATATATATATATATATATATATACAGTATATATATATTATATATATATATAAATACAATATATATATAAAGTATATATATATATATATATATATATCCAAACAAATTCAGCTCTCCCCATCCCTGAGGCAAGAGGAGAGGGAGTAGTCTTACCCTGATGAGAGGGGAATGCATGTGCAACTGTGCATGCCTATCTATCTAAATATTCAGCCGCCATTTTTGACGGGTCGCGAACACTGGTATAAAAGAACCTTGACCTCAAGGAAAGTATAAATTTTTCAGAAAAAAAGAATCATAAAAAGAATATAGATGAATGATACAAAAAGTTGAATGAGGGGAGAGAGAGAGAGAGAGAGAGAGAGAGAGAGAGAGAGAGAGAGAGAGAGAGAGAGAGAGAGACTTACTTAATAGTTCGCTGGATCCTTCTCGCCAGTACTTGATGTGGGTGAAATCGAAGCTTCCGTAATATAAGCTCAGTACTGCCATGTCCTCGCTGAAAGTATAGGGCAGTAAATTGTTATTATTGCAGTAAATTATAATCATTGTAGTAAATTGTTATTATTGCAGTAAATAGTTATCATTGTAGTAAATTGTTATTATCGCAGTAAATTATTATTATTGTAGTAAACTGCTCTTGCAGTGAATTGTTATTATTGCAGTAAATTGCTATTGTTGCAGTAAATTGTTTTTTATTGTTGTACATTGCTATTGTTGCAGTAAATTGTTATTACTGCAGTAAACTAATATTATAGCAATAAATTGTTACCATTGCAATAAATTGTTATTACTACAGTAAATTATCTATTATAGCAGTAAATTGCTATCATTACAGTAAATTGTTATTACTGCAGTAAACTAATATTATAGCAGTAAATTGTTATTATTTCAGTAAATGGTTAATATTGCAGTAAATTGCTATTATTGCAGTAAATTGTTAATATTGCAGTAAATTTTATTGTTACAGTAAATTATTATTGCAGTAAATTGTTGATTCCAGTAAATTTTTATTATTGCAGTAAATTGTTATCATTGTAGTAAATTGTTAACATTGTATTACATTGTTAATATTGCAGTAAATTGTTATTATCATTCCAATAAATTGTTATTATCATTCCAGTAAATTGTTATTGCAGTAAATTGTTATCATTGTAGTAAATTGTTAACATTGTATTATATTGTTAATATTGCAGTAAATTGTTATTATCATTCCAATAAATTGTTATTATCATTCCAGTAAATTGTTATTGCAGTAAATTGTTATCATTGTAGTAAATTGTTAACATTGTATTACATTGTTATTATTGCAGTAAATTGTTGTTATTGTCGTAATTTGTTTTTTGCTAAACATAGTCTGTCAGAATAAAAGCTCTAAAAAATAAGTTGACGACGGAGGTCCAGTTAAAATAAATTTTCATTAGAAGTAGAAAATACGAATGAATATTTACTAAGTGTCGACTATCAAAATGAATTATGTAATGTATAAATCACTAGAATAAATTGCTGCTAAACGTAGACAATTAGAATACAATATCACTGAAAGTGAAATATACTCAAAATAAATTTTTACAAGTAGCCTTTTAGAAGAGATGGTTATTATTATCATTATTATTATTATTATTATTATTATTATTATTATTATTATTATTATTATTATTATTATTAGCCAAGCTACAACCCTAGTTGGAAAAGCAACATGCTATAAACCCAAGGGCTCAAATAGGGAAAAATAGCCCAGTGAGGACAGGAAATAGGGAAATAAATAAATGATGAGAATAAATTAACAATAAATCATTCTAAAAACAGTAACAACGTCAAAACAGATATGTCCTATATAAAATATAAACAACGTCAAAAACAGATATTTCATATATAAACATTAAAAAGACTCATGTCCGCCTGATTCAACATTTGAAGTTCTACTGATTCAACTACCCGATTAGGAAGATCATTCCACAACTTGGTAACAGCTGGAATAAAACTTCTAGAGTACTGTGTAGTATTGAGCCTCATAATGGAGAAGGCCTGGCTATTAGAATTAACTGCCTGCCTAGTATTGCGAACAGGATAGAATTGTCCAGGGAGATCTGAATGTAAAGGATGGTCAGAGTTATGAAAAATCTTATGCAACATGCATAATGAACTAATTGAACGACGGTGCCAAAGATTAATATCTAGATCAGGAATATTCTCGTCTTTCCTCATACACCTGACAACAATGAGATACTTAACGCTTCTTCACCCAAGGGGTTAATTACTGTACTGCAATTTGTTCAGAGTACATTCCTCTTGGTAAGGGTGGAAGAGACTCTTTAGCTATGGTAAGCAGCTCTTCTAGGAGAAGGACACTCCAAAATTAAACCATTGTTCTCTAGTCTTGGGTAGTGCCATAGCCTCTGTACCATGGTCTTCCACTGTCTTGGGTTAGAGTTCTCTTGCTTGAGGGTACACTCGGGCACACTATTCTATCTTATTTCTCTTTCTCTTGTTTTGGTAAGTTTTTATAGTTCATATAGGAAATATTTGTTTTAATATTGTTATTGTTTTTTAAATATTTTATTTCCCCTTGTTTCCTTTCCTCACTAGGCTATTTTTCCAGTAGGGGCCCCTAGGCTTATAGCATCCTGCTTTTCCAACAAGAACCGTAGCTTGGCAAGTAATAATAATAATAATAATAATAATAATAATAATAATAATAATAATAAAGTCAAATGGGAGTGGCAGACATAACTTTAAACAATACACCCATTTTAGCCAATTTGACAGAGACAGAAAGCCACTTACCCATTAGTGATGTTTTCCATTTCCTCATCCACGTGGAGTTCGTCGAAGAAAGTATTAGCAGCAGTGAAGGTGAACGAGGTCTCCTTACAAATGACCCGACAACCGGTCATAACTGTGGAGAAAATATATATATATATATATATATATATATATATATATATATATATATATAAATACCTTACTTAGTCTCGTTTCACACAAGCGGTTTTTCTTCCGCACGGAAATATTTCCGCTCGTTAATAGGCATGTCTTCACACGAGAGATTTTACAGAGGCTCCTTGTAGTTTTAATAATAATAATAATAATAATAATAATAATAATAATAACTTTACTAATAATTATAATTTTAATAAGGCGCTATACTGGAACCGCGCGGATTAGCAGTGCACACTGTTAGTAAATTGCCGCTCGGAAATTCAGTGTGAACAGCCGCCTCATTGATCTTCACTGATCTATAATCCGCGCGGACAGAACCGCACGGTATAAATCCGCCGATGTGAAGCGCGCCTATCCGAAAGGTTTTGTTATAGATTATATATGAAAATTCATCTTAATATTGTTACTGTTCTTGAAATATCTTGTTTTAATCGTTAATTACTTCTCTTGTAAGTTTCCTTATTTCCTTTCCTCTCTGGGCTATTTTCCCTGTTAGAGGCCTCGGGCTTATTGCATCCTGCTTTATTTCCAGCTAGGGTTGTAGCTTAGCAAATAATAATAATAATAATAATAATAATAATAATAATAATAATAAATGGGTTATTATTATTAAGAAGGGATGAGATTCACAAAAATATTATCTATAATCAAACTAATCAGTAAAAACATATGGTAAAAAACAAGAGATAAAAACAGACGAGATAAAATTCTGTGATGGATAGAAAATTAAATTTCTATAAAAGCGATTACTTTAAAAAGTAAAAAAGTAAAAGAACAGAGAAATGATCTCGCTCTTTGGCTTAAAGGGTTCCTACACGTTCAAAAAAATCGTCAAAATTTTGCACCAAAATTTTGATATCAAAATTTTGATGCAAAATTTTGACGCTTTTTTTGAACGTGTATTTAAGCCAATATCTGTGGTAAGTGCTTAAATACAATGATGGGCATGAAGTACGTTAATGAAGCTTTATAATTTAATTTGCTTCTTAAACAACGCTTCAAATTATCATCATTTAAAGGAGATTTAAAAGTCTCATGAAAACGCTTCAAAAGATAATAGAAATACCAGATATTATTATTATTAGTAGTAGTAGTAGTAGTAGTAGTAGTAGTAGTAGTAGTAGTAGTAGTAGTAGTAAAAGGAGGCACTGTATTGGATACTTTTCCACAAATTTAAATAATAATGAGAACACGCTTTGAACGAAATATGAGAAGCTGGTTAATCAGTATTTTGAAGGAAATGGAACAGACCTCACTAGCTATGAAAGAAAACGGGAACAGACCTCACTAGCTCTGAAAGAAAACGGGTCTTAAGCACAGTAACATTTTAAGAGAAAACTTTGGCAAGATTCTTCTTAAGGCCCAATAAAAGCAAACCAAAATATGGTTTTTTAACATTTTATTATTATTAATATTACTACTAGCTAAGCTACAACCCTAGTTGGAAAAGCAAGATGCTATAAGCCCAAGGTCTCCAACAAGGAAAATAGCCCAATAAGGAAAGTAAATAAGGACATAAATAAACGATATGAGAAATAATGAACAATTAAAATAAAATATTAAAAGAAAAAACAGTAACACTATCAAAACATATTTCATGGATAAACTATAAAAAGGTTTGTCAGCCTGTTTATCATAGAAACATTTCCTGCAAGTTTGAACTTTTGAAATTCAACCGATTCAACCACCAGATAAGGAAGATCATTCCACAATTAGGTCACAGCTGGAATAAAACTTCTAGAATACAGTACTGTGTAGTATTGAGACAAACTGGTGTAGGCCGCTGATAAAATACCATCAAGAAAACTAGAAACACTGGTCTGTGTGAAAGTAGTAATTTAGTCAACATAACTTGGAGGAAGAGAGTTTGTCTAGACTCTAGTAAATCTATCTAGACTAAAGGGATTGGTGGTGAATGTAGTTCGTTGTGAGATGCTTAAAACTTTCTTCTTATCGATTCTATTTATGGGTAAGTTGCTGTTTACCATTTAAAAAATAGGATATAGTATCACCTTCTTAGGGAAGCCAGTTGGGAAACAAACAGATTGAGACTTGGGTAAGTTAGGGATGTGGCAGTCGTAGGGAGTGTACCAACCGTGTGTCACACGATCGTACATAATTCATTTTGTATATATTATGCTTGTATCTTCGCTCTTCCCTCGCACTAAAAAGAACCAGAATAAACATGTCTGCGTTTCCCCTATGTAACATTGTCTGTCTTTCGAACATGAAATTTCCTGTTGCCTTGAGGTTTTGTATATAAAGGAGAGTGTTCTAAAATAAATTAACTCAGTTGCTTTCATACTGCCTTTGAGTTCACAACCTTCACAGGAGGGTAGCGTCCCTTGGTAAGTAGGCAGGAAAGGATACAGCTCCTAGGTTAGGTTAGGTGGGAACCCTAATGTTTGTTTCCCTTTTAAAGAGTGGTTTATCAGTCATAAGTTTATAATTTTTACACACGTTCTGTACAAATGAACTACAAAGCCTCCAGGGATTTAGTTACTGTTGCATTGGATCTCTTTGTTAATTAAAAGATCAAGAAAAAAATATCTTACCTTTGCCAACGCAGGTTTCAAACCGATTCCTCTCAGTTCCGTTGTTCTCAATGGCTAGCATACAGCTCACTGCCTCAAGAGGGCTGCAATCCTTCATCTCTGGTGGGGGAAAAAAATCGGCTTCAACAGATTTATCCATGGTTTGATTTATGGAATTTGGGACATTTAGCATGGCGGTGGGACCTGGGAGGCTATTTTATATCAAGGTGCAAATGTGGAAGATAACCATTTTTGCTTTTTAGAGTAAATTTCCCAATGTTTCAATTTGAATTAAATTTCCCACGGTTTCATTTTGAAGTAAATTTCCCACGGTTTCATTTTGAAGTAATTTCCCACGGTTTCATTTTGAAGTAAATTTCCCACTGTTTCATTTTGAAGTAAATTTCCCATGGTTTCATTTTGAAGTAAATTTCCCACTGTTTCATTTTGAAGTAAATTTCCCACGGTTTCATTTTTAAGTAAATTTTCCAGTGTTTCATTTTGAAGTAGATTTCCCCGTGTTTCGTTTTGAAGTAAATTTCCCAGTGTTTCATTTTGAAGTAAATTTCCCAGTTTCATTTTGAAGTAAATTCCCCACTGTTTCATTTTGAAGTAAATTTCCCAGTGCTTTCATTTTGAAGTAAATTTCCCAGTGTTTCATTTAGAAGTAAATTTCCCACTGTTTAATTTTGAAGTAAATTTCCCACTGTTTCATTTTGAAGTAAATTTCCCACTGTTTCATTTAGAAGTAAATTTCCCACTGTTTCATTTTGGAGTATAAACATGATAAACTTTCAAGTCAAATCATGTTGAGTATTGTGTTTAGTGATGACACTACAGACTGTTCTATTCACACAGGTGACTTTAGGCATAACAGACTGACACAAGTGCCAGGCATACCTTTATGCACAGTGTTCCTAGTAACAACAGAATGCTTAGTGAAATTTTTATATTTCCGTTAGAGTGGCTGGTCGTTCTTTTTCAGATGAAACCGATTTTATTTCAAGTTAAAAAAGAGGTTGGAGAGCAAAATGGAAGAATGGACGCGAGAACATATGTAAAGTAGACTAAAAATTGAATGCAACTATAGTCAATTTCTTTTAGCGATGCAGATTTGCACCGACTCGCGGCGGTGCCCTTTTAGCTCGGAAAAGTTTCCTGATCGCTGATTGGTTGGACGAGATAATTCTAACCAATCAGCGATCAGGAAACTATTCCGAGCTAAAAGGGCACCGCTGCGAGTCGGTGAAATTCTGCCTCGATAAAAGAAATGGACTATAGGGCAAAATAGGACGATGCAAAAGCTTGATAGCAATGGTTACAGTACATTGTGTGAGGTTCAAAACACAGATTATGTACTGTTTAGGTGTCAGGTGAGTTCTCTAAAAAGTTTAACCTTATCTGCTACGATGATTTGGCGGGTTTTCTACAATGTCTAACCATATCAGGTACGATGGTTTACAACCATTTTTGTTTTATAAATCTTGATTCTACCTCTTAATGACTATGCATCAGTGATAAAACAATAAAGCACAGGTACTTACCACTATCCGAATCACTGGCATAAAAATTACAACCGCAGACCTGGAACGAGCAGGTGTCGAATGCTAACAGGTAACAGTTGGCGTATGTGTTCTTAAACTTCTCCTTGTCTAGTGTGTAATCCAGTTCCTCGCCTGGTACACACGGTTCTACGTTGTAATCCAAATATGAAACCTTTGTGTCCTCCAAATTTTTCTGAAATATCATCCGTTATCAAGTCAAATTTACAGTTGTTTCTGTTGCCAGAAATATTCAAGTTATTGGGACAAGCATAAATCAAGAATTTTTAAATTCATATTTACAGCAATTTGTGGTTTGAAAGGCAGTTTAATGGTAGGTTCAATTATTTATTGACAACAAATATTTAATAAAGTAGTTTTTATTGAATATATGGATCACCTGAAGATTGGGGACCCCAACACACGCTGGGGTCGCTTTTATTCAGGTGAAGAAAATCAGGGTCTCTCTTCTTCAGGCGAGTGTAGTTGGGGTCCTTTATCTTCAGGAGAACTATTTAGGGTAGCTTATCTTCAGGTGATCCAAATAAAGGAATGTAGTTGTTTATTTATTTTACTTTACTTTACTGATATCTATAGTGAAGATAAAACAGCAATACCTTGCCAATATTATTATCATTATTAACACTGTTACTTGCTAAGCAATAACCCTAGCTGGAAAAACAGGATGATATAAGCCCACTGGCTCCAACAGGGAAAATAGCTCATTGAGTAAATGAAACAAAGAAGAGCAAAATATTTTAAGAACAACAACATTAAAATAAATATTTTCAATATAAACTATAAAAACTTTAAAAAAACGAGAAGAGAAATAAGATAGAATAGTGTGCCCGAGTGTAACCTCAAGCAAGAGAACTCTAACCCAAGACAGTGGAAGATCATGGTACAGAGGATATGGCATTACCCAAGATTAGAGAACAAAAGTTTGATTTTGGAGTGTCGTCCTCCTAGAAGAGCTGCTTACTATAGCTACAAGAGTCTTTTCTACCCTTACAAAGAGGAAAGTGACCACTGAACAATTACAGTGTAGTAAGAAGAATTGTTGGTAATCTCAGTGTTGTCAGGTGTATGAGGACAGAGTTGAATATTTAAAGAATAGACCACACTATTGGGTGTGTATGTGTGTGTAAGCACATGTAAAATGAACTGTAACCAGAGAAAAGGATCCATTATACTACTGTCTGGCCAGTCAAAAGACCCCATAACTCTCTAGCGATAGTATCCCAACGGATGGCTGGTGCCCTGACCAACCTACTACCTTAAGACTAAGGTAAAACCTATTCCATTTGTAAATAGATTAATGTATTAATATATATATATATATATATATATATATATATATATATATATATATATATATATATATATATATATATATATATATATATATATATAGTATGGCCATTTCAATTTTTTCAAAAATAAAGTTGTTAAGGTTTTATTAAAATCAGATGTCTAAACTGGTCATTTATAAGGTCTAGGCTAATACTCACATCAAAGTGTATACAGTATTTCAATTATTAGAATAATAAACCTAATACATTTTTCATTGGCTCCAACAGTTCTCAAGAAAGAGGAAATCAAAAGATAACCCCTGAGGATTTAAAGACCGTTCCTGAATGGCAGAGGCAAGGGAGAGTGACATTGCCTAGTTAGCAGGACAGCGCCCTACTGACCATATATATATATATATATAAATATATATATATATATATATATATATATATATATATATGTATATATATATATATATACACATATATATATATATATAGATAGATATATCTATCTATATATATATATATATATATATATATATAGATATAGATATATATAATATATATACATCTATATATATAATATATATATCTATATATATAATATATATATATATATATATATATATCTATATATATATATATATATATATATATATATACATATGAGGAAGAAATCTATTTCTATTTGAACACGATGTTGTGTTGATATTAATCTATATTGACTCAATAGGGGTAATTTGAATGAATTACTACCAATTGTGTCACGTGGTGGCCCGGGATATTGGGTAAAACTCGCTGGTAAGAGACTGATGTCTCGCCAGGTAAATCCTCGGACAGCTGGTAGCGGTCAGGTTCCAATATCTTTTATGGGCTCTCGTGACATGGTTGGTTTCGACCTGGCCTTTCATTAGAAGGGGCTAGCGTTCGATCCCAGGTATGAGGAAGAAATTTATTTCTATTTGAACACGATGTTGTGTTGATATTAATCCATATATATATATATATATATATATATATATATATATATATATATATATATATATATATATATATATATATATATATATATATTACGGTCATTTTGGAAAATTGGTAATTTTACAAAATGCCCGGCTATTATACAAAGAACAAATTCGTGGTCACTTTGTAAAAGGACCTAGATAGCTTGACATTTTGCAAACGGCCAAGATTTTGGTACATTTACAAATCATCAGTATCATCGTTGGTAAGGTTACAAAATGTCCAATCAGCAAGTAGGTTATGTTGGGTTAGGTTAGGTTTGGTTGGCCTGTTCAACATAAAACATTTGCTGCGAGTTTGAACTTATGAACTTCTGCCGATTCAACCACCCGATTAGGAAGATCATTCCACAAGTTAGTCACAGCTGGAATAAAACTTCTATAATACAGTGTAGTACGGACAGGATAGAACTATCCAGGAAGATCTGAATGTAAAGGATGATCAAAATTATGAAAAATCTTATGCAACAGGCATAATGAGCTAATTGAACAACGATGCCAGAGATTAATATCTAGATCAGGAATAAGAAATTTACTAGATGAGACAGGAGACCAATACTCGAAATAAGGTAGAATGAAAGAATTAAAACACTTCAGAATTGATTGATCACCGAAAATCTTACAAGACTTTCCCAGTGAGCCAATTTTTTTGAGCAATTAAAAAAGACACAGGCATAATGTGTTTCTTAAAAGTAAATTTGCTGTCGAGAATCGCACCTAAAACTTTAAAAGTCATACAGAGTTAAAGAAACATCAATGACGAGATCTGGATGTTGAGGAGCCACTGCCCTTGACCTACTTAAAATCATACATTGAATTTTGTTAGTATTCAACTTCATGCCACCCCATAATTTACACCATGCACTAATTCTAGCTAGATCTCTATTAAGGGATTCAGCAACCCCAGATCTACATTCAGGAGATAGAATGAATGGAGAGTAGCATCATCTGCATATGCAACAAGCTTGTTTTCTAGGCCAAACCACATATGTGTATACAGTATGAAAAGTATTGGGACAAGAACAGTACCCTGAGGAACATCAGATATCACATTTCTATGCTCACAATGGTGCTCATGAATAACAACTCTGTGATCTATTACTTAAAAATTCAATAATGATTCTGAGAAAAGACCCTCCCACTCCAAACTGTTTAAGTTTGAAAACAAGGCCCTCATGATTAACAGTCAAAGGCAGCAGTAAAACCAAGCCCAATCATAAGAACTTCCTGCCCACAATCAAGGGATTTCTTTACAGCATTGGAGATTGTCAGAACAAAGGGCATCACTTACTCCGAGGCCTTTACTCGAGATCGGAAGAGGAAGTCTAAAGGCACGTGAACTTGCCTCTGAGGAACTCCCTATTATTAAGGATTTTCTCCCAATGGTCAAGGTAGAAAGTAAGGTAGGTGATCAGTCTTACTTCTACAGCTGAGATTTTGAGGAAGTGGTAAAGGAGAAAGTCAGGATAAATAGTAAGGTAGATGACAGTGGAGATTTTGGGGGAAGTGATAAATGAGGAAGTCCCCATAATTAAGGGTCTTTTCCCAACGGTCAAGGTAAAAATCAAAGCGGATGACCAGCCTTACCTCTACAGCTGGAATTTTTTGAGGGAAGTGATAAAGGAGGAAGACCCCATGATTAAGGGTCTTCTCACAATGGTCAATGTAAAAAGTAAGGTAGATGATTAGCCCTACATCTAAAGCGGGGATTTTAAGTGAATTGAATAAGGAGAAAGTCAAGGTAAAAAGTAAGGTAGATGATCAGCTTTACCTCTACAGCGGAGATTTTGAGGAAGTGATTAAGGAGAAAGTCAAGGTAAAATGTAAGGTAGATGATCACGGAGATTTTGAGAGAAGTGATAAAGGAGAAAGTCAAGGTAAAATGTAAGGTAGATGACCAGCCTTACCTCTACAGCGGAGATTTTGAGAGAAGTGATAAAGGAGGGTGCCAACTGGACCCCATCCGCCACGACGGATATGGACGGATGTGTCACGTTTGACATAAGAGTTACCTGGATGCCTTTCTTCAACATGATACTTCTCTTCACGAAGTCTTGTAACAGATCTGAAAGATTTAATACAATAGAGTGCGGGATTTGAATGCCAATAGAAGCACTGGAATAATATGGCATCTTAATTCAACCTCTAGTTTTATTCACTAATTTAAATTATTTATTTCTTCATGTTACTCTTTAGGTTCTTTAAGTCGATTTGTAAATCAAATCAAGAAAATTTATCTGAAGGACAGTAGAGGAAACTAAAAAAAAAAAAAAAAAAAAAAAAAACTTAGAAATACTGATCACAGGATTCAAATTTATCAATCATTCCTACGCTACAATAAAACTATCAATATCACTGGATTCAGATTTATCAATCATTCCTACTAAGCATTTCAGACCCCGTGTTATACTGTTTTTCGCAAATATCTTCTATACAAACAACGGGATCAGTGTGATATTTTGGCACAACTTCTTTGACACAGTCCGCTAATTTATGACACTACACTGCGATGCCAAGTGTGTTTCATTAATGAGCTTACTCTTGGCTTTCAAGCATAAGATGGCGAGAAGCGTGTAGGCATTCGGACAATGGATCTCCGTGACGTAGGTGTGACGCGTATAACAAGCACTCTCTCTCTCTCTCTCTCTCTCTCTAACATAGAAACCTACCACTGGTGCATGCTCCATTCATAAAGTGTATGTATATATATATATATATATATATATATATATATATATATATATATATATATATGCGTTATGTGGCACTGTATACTGTATGTCATTTTATATTTGAGTGACACAGCGTGAAAATAAAGGCGAGGGAGGGTAATGTGGAGGGTGATAACGAGCTAACGAGCGTGAATGATGGCAAACGTAAGTATAAAGTTTGGTGGTGGTGAGGGGTTCGAGGAGTAGCGAGATTTCTTTTTTTGTGAGATGGGCTTATGGCTGCAGTCCAGTAAACTCAGACGTATACGACGGTATCTCCAAGGCTGCAGAACATGGCATACGTGATACGCCGTTGCCCCCGTGGCTGCAGGAACGGCTTTGCCATGCGGCTTTTTTCCCTGTATACCATGGAGAAATCAGACAACCGGCTAAGGATCAGTTTGAACAGAGAGAGAGTGGGTGTTATACGCGTCACACCTACGTCACGGAGATCCATTGTCCGAATGCCTACTCGGCTCTCGCCAACTTATGCTTGAAAGTCAAGTGTAAGCCCATTAATGAATCACACTTGGCATCGCAGTGTAGTGTCATAAATTAGCGGACTGTGTCAAAGAAGTTGTGCCAAAATGTCACATTGATCCCGTTGTTTGTATAGAAGATATTTGCGAAAAACAGTATAACACGGGGTCTGAAATGCATAGTAAGTCTACAATAATAAAAAGACCACAGACTTGCCAAGCAAGCTTCCAAATATAGAAACATGTGCATGCGTGAAAAACACGATAAAACCATAGAAAATGAAAGTAAAAAAAAAATAAACAAAATAAATATAGGTAAAGGTAAGTACTTCGTAAATAAGTCTACCAATCCCCTGAAAGACTTGAAGACTTTCTATCCTTTAAATTTTAAAACTAATACACAAAGAGAGAAAAACTTCAGTAGAACATCATCCATACTTACCAGGAGTATCATTCTGAGGAATCTTTACGTAGAAGGTCATGCCCATGAAGTCCCCACTAAAGCCCTGATAAATCTCCTTCCCGGCGTAGAATGTGTAGCAGATACCCGCCATTGACGGGATGGGCAGCATCAAGGCACAGCACTTTGCGCCGGGATAATATACCAGGTTTACACTGCATCCCTTGATCAGTTCTTCGCAGCTGCAAATTGCAACGTGAGATCAATACAAACAATAAAAAAAAAAAAAAAATAGATGTAGGTTGGCCAAGGCGGTGATATTGGGTTCTTTGACTGGCGAGACACTACTACATTGGACCACTCCTGCTGGCTACGGCTTAGTTTTTCTTTGCCTACGCATACACAATATAGTCTGGCCTATTCAATAGAAGTAGGTTGTCCAAGGCACTAGCCACCCGTTGCAGTGATATTTGGTTCTTTGACTGGCCAGACACTACTACATTGGACCACTCCTGCTGATTACGGCTTATTTTTCCTTTGCCTACACATACACAGAATAGTCTGGCCTATTCAATAGAAGTAGGTTGGCCAAGTCAACAGCCACCCGTTGCGGTGATATTTGGTTCTTTGACTGGCCAGACACTACTACATTGGACCACTCCTGCTGGTTACGGCTTATTTTTTCTTTGCCTACACATACACAGAATAGTCTGGCCTATTCAATAGAAGTTGGTTGGCCAAGGCACCAGCCACCCGTTGCGGTGATATCGGGTTCTTTGACTGGCCAGACACTAATACATTGGACCACTCCTGCTGGTTACGGCTTATTTTTTCTTTGCCTACACATACACAGAATAGTCTGGCCTATTCAATAGAAGTAGGTTGGCCAAAGCAACCAGCCACCCGTTGCGGTGAGGGTTCTTTGACTGGCCAGACACTACTATATTAGACCACTCCTGCTGGTTACGGCTTATTTCTTCTTTGCCTACACATACACAGAATAGTCTGGCCTATTCAATAGAAGTTGGTTGGCCAAGGCACCAGCCACCCGTTGCGGTGATATTGGGTCCTTTGACTGGCCAGACACTACTACATTGGACCACTCCTGCTGGTTACGGCTTATTTTTTCTTTGCCTACACATATACAGAATAGTCTGGCCTATTCAATAGAAGTTGGTTGGCCAAGGCACCAGCCACCCGTTGCGGTGATATCGGGTTCTTTGACTGGCCAGACACTACTACATTGGACCACTCCTGCTACGGCTTATTTTTTCTTTGCCTACACATACACAGAATAGTCTGGCCTATTCAATAGAAGTTGGTTGGCCAAGGCACCAGCCACCCGTTGCGGTGATATCGGGTTCTTTGACTGGCCAGACACTACTACATTGGACCACTCCTGCTGGTTACGGCTTATTTTTTCTTTGCCTACACATACACAGAATAGTCTGGCCTATTCAATAGAAGTTGGTTGGCCAAGGCACCAGCCACCCGTTGCGGTGATATCGGGTCCTTTGACTGGCCAGACACTACTACATTGGACCACTCCTGCTGGTTACGGCTTATTTTTTCTTTGCCTACACATACACAGAATAGTCTGGCCTATTCAATAGAAGTTGGTTGGCCAAGGCACCAGCCACCCGTTGCGGTGATATCGGGTTCTTTGACTGGCCAGACACTACTACATTGGACCACTCCTGCTGGTTACGGCTTATTTTTTCTTTGCCTACACATACACAGAATAGTCTGGCCTATTCAATAGAAGTTGGTTGGCCAAGGCACCAGCCACCCGTTGCGGTGATATTGGGTCCTTTGACTGGCCAGACACTACTACATTGGACCACTCCTGCTGGTTACGGCTTATTTTTTCTTTGCTTACACATTCACAGAATAGTCTGGCCTATTCAATAGAAGTAGGTTGGCCAAGACACCAGCCACCCGTTGCGGTGATATTGGGTTCTTTGACTGGCCAGACACTACATTGGACCACTCCTGCTGGTTACGGCTTATTTTTTCTTTGCCTACACATACACAGAATAGTCTGGCCTATTCAATAGAAGTAGGTTGGCCAAGGCACCAGCCACCCGTTGCGGTGATATTGGGTTCTTTGACTGGCCAGACACTACTACATTGGACCACTCCTGCTGGTTACGGCTTATTTTTGCTTTGCCTGCACATACACAGAATAGTCTGGCCTATTCTTTATACATTCTCCTCTGTCCTTATATACTTGACAATATTGAGATTACCAAACAATTCTCCTTCACTCAAGAGATTAACTACTGTACAGTAGTTATTCAGTGACTACTTTCCACTTGGTAAAGGTAGAAGAGGCTCTTTAGCTACAACAAGCAGCTCTTCTAGGAGGACACTAGAAAATCAAACTGTTGTTCTTTAGTCTTGGGTAGGGCCATACCCCCTTACCGTGAACTTTCACTCTCTTGGGTTAGAGTTCACTTGTTTGAAGGTACACTCAGGTACATTATTCTATTTGTTTCCTTACTTCCTTCCCTAACTGGGTTATTTTCCCTATTGGAGCCCTTGGGCCTATAACATCTTGTTTTCCCAATTAGGGCTGTGGCTTACCAAGTAATAATAATAATAATAATAATAATAATAATAATAATAATATGCCGTCTCTACTTTTCTTACCACGTTTTATACATGTTTCGTACCAATACATATACCAGACTTTGAAAGCGGGCCATTCGACCATTTCTCTCCACAACCCATCCAAAATATGAGAAATCTTTCAAGTGACACTGGTCTCCCAAATCAGGATCTATTCCTCAGGCTTCATGTCCCAATAATAACCTCAAAGACCAAGACCTCGAGTGTATGCGAGTTAGACCAGTCCTTCAAACCCTCAGGATAAGGAGTTTCTCTCCTCTCCTTCCGCTGTGCTTCCTCCGGTATTCATGCTTCTACGAGGTTCTTATGTAGTCACAAAAAAATATTTTACTATAAATTCAGATTTTTTTTAAAACTTAACACAAGGTTAGCGTTGAAATGTGTGTTAACTGACAACAAAAATAATACAAATGTTTATATCCTACCTACTTTTAAGTTGTAATGTATCTTATATAGGTTAAAAAATCTAAAGGTATACATATAAAAACCCAACAGCATAAAAATGCAGTCTCAAAAGGTTTTACAAATAAAGCTCTGCAAATCTATCGGCTTCTTTCTGGCCACAGAACCGACTAAGCAAAATCTGACAAAGAACTGCTTGTTAATTATCCTATCCCCCCAAAAAATTCTTTATTCTGTGCTAATTAGGGGTAAAAACATTAAATAACCCTTAGGCCCTGTCCACACTACCGGTCAGTCCCCGACGGGCAAACAGTGATACCAGACCACAATAGTTAGTAAGATTGAGGGTTAATTACGTCAGAAGCGGGAAAACCACAGACAGGGATCTGGCATCATAAAGTGTTGCCAGATCCCTGCCTTTAGTTTTCCTGCTTCTGACGTCATCAACCCTCATTTTCATTAACTATTGTGGCCTGGTATCACTGTTTGCCCGTCGGGGAATGCCCGGTAGTGTGGACAGGGCCTTAGACAGCTTTTCATTGACCTGGTATTATCTATTCGTCTTGAAGCTGTTTTATCTGAGGTCATAAGAGAAACTAACACCCTACTGACCAGGTATCTTCTAAGCTATTGAATTTTCCTCTCATTTGGAGCTTGAAAACAAGGACGAAAGGACAGACATTTGACGGAAAGCCTCTAACCTGTAGGACACTTCTTCAATCAGCCGCCTGAAAGTCAAATTATGCTTCTTCATGATCTCTGTGATGTTATTATTGGCTTCCTTCAGAGGGACTTCCATTTCTGGGCTGCTCAGCTTCCTGGGGTTCATCACGAACAGGGGCGCGATCATTCCTATCATTAGGTTGGAGGCCTTCGGGTCAACGTTCAGAACTGAGGGAAGAAGTAAAGTCAGAACAGACTAAGCAAATTCATTTACTTTCATTGCTTTAGTCATTATTAAATTGATTATTATCAACGTTAAAATCCTAGTTGGAAAAACAGAATGGCATAAGCACAAGGGCTACTATTGTAATTATTATCATCATTACTAGCTGAGCTACAACCTTAATTGATATAGCAGGATGCTAGGAGCCCAAGGGCTATTATAATTATTATTAATAGCTGAGCTACAACACTAATTGGAAAAGCAAGATGTTATAAACCCAAGCGCTATTATAATTATTATCATTATCACTAGCTGAGCTACAACCCTAACTGGAAAAGCAGGATCCTAGGAGCCCAAGGGCTACAATTATAATTATCATTATTACTAGCTGAGCTACAAGACCAATTGGAAAAGCAGGATGCTATGAGTCCAAGGGTTACAATTATTATTATTACTAGCTGATCTACAACCCTAATTGGAAAAGCAGGATGCTATGAGTCCAAGGGTTACAATTATTATTATTACTAGCTGATCTACAACCCTAATTGGAAAAGCAGGATGCTAGGAGCCCAAGGGCTATTATAATCATTATTATTACTGACTAAGATACAACCCTAATTGAAAAAGCAGGATGCTATGAGCCCAAGGGCTATTATAATCATTATTATTACTAGCTGAGCTACAACCCTAATTGGAAAAGCAGGATACTATAAGCCCAAGGGCTACAACAGAGAAAAATAGCCCAGTGAGGAAAGGAAATAAATGAACTAAATACGATGTAAAGAATAATAAATATAAAATATCTTAAAAGATTATATTCTCTGATAAGAAGAATAGATTTGAAAAGATACTAATGAAATTATTGATATTATCATTTGTTATGGCAACAAATTCACGCTTATATTTTTGAAAAAAAAGTATTACAAAATAAAATAGAGAGCTTCTGATACTGTAACCATAAATTATCTTGAAAAGAAGATATTTGAAATTAAATGGAAATTAAAGAAAAAAATATATTGTTTTACTATAATTTCTTTATGTTATTTATCCAAAAAGAATCTATATTTAAAATAAAAATCATATTTAATTAGCTATACCCAACGTACTTTATATCTTATCACATGATTTTGTTTATATTTTTTTCTTCTTTCTCTCTTTTTACTCCAATATTTCTTTATATCATTTATCCAAAAGGAATCTATAATCAAAATAAAAATTATACTTAATCAATATACCCAACGTATTTTATATCTTATCACATGAGATTGTTTATATTTTTTTCTTCTCTCTCTCTTTTTACTCCAATATTTCTTTATATCATTTATCCAAAAGGAATCTATAATCAAAATAAAAATTATATTTAATTAATATACCCAATGTATTTTATATCTTATCACATGAGATTGTTTATATTTTTTCCATTTTCTCTATTTTCACTCCAGTATTTCTTTATATCATTTCTCCAAAAAGAATCTATATTTAAAATAAAAATCATATGTAATTAACTACACAGAGCGCACTTTACATTTTATCACGCGAGATTAATTTCTATTTTTCTTTCTCTCTATCTGTACTCCAAAATGAATCACTAACTGACATAAATTATAAAACATATTTTCAACTAAGTAAAATAACTAAAACCAACGAGAACTTATATTTTTTTTTTCTCTCTCTCTCTCTCTCTCTCTCTCTCTCTCTCTCTCTCTCTCTCTCTCTCTCTCTCTCTCTCTCTCTCTCTCTCTTCAACTAAGTAAAATAGCTAAAACCAACGAGCATTATATCTCATCACATGAGAATTTATATTTTTCCCTCCCCTCCTCTCTCTCTCTCTCTCTCTCTCTCTCTCTCTCTCTCTCTCTCTCTCTCTCTCTCTCTCTTACTTCAATAATTCTCTTTACCTTCGAGTTTCCGTTTA